>NC_039368.1:101786707-101936916 GCF_003573695.1 Papaver somniferum
ACTAGTAATATGTAGTAACTAGTAACATATGTAATATGTAGTGTCATATTAGTATGTAGTGTCATATTAGTATGTAGTATGTTATATATTGATATTACATATTAATATGTTACTAGTATACTAGTTTACTAGTATACTAGTTTACTAGTATAATACTAGTTACTATTAGTACTACTAGTATACTAGTATAGTACTAGTTACTACTAGTAAACTAGTCTACTAGTACACATGTTACTACTAGTATAGTAGAGTAGTTACTTAATTTACGAGTAACATATTCTTTTTACTATTAATATAGTACATATTGATATGTAGTATGACCATATTGATACTATTAGTATGTAGTAACATATTATTAGTAATATTAAATGTGTTGATACTAATTAGATCTGTAAGGGTGTTTTAGGCATTTAGAAAATACATTTTATAATCTCCACAAAGTTTTTGGACTAGCGAGTAAATAATCTAGTCCAAAAACATGTTTTTGGACTAACGAGTAAATGTTTTTCGTGGGTGGACTAGCCATTAACTGGGTCATGAAAAATTGGACTAAATAGTAATTCCTACTTTCCCTTTTCCTGTATAAATAGAACGGTATACTTATGTAACGGTGCAGCCTCCTCTAGTTAATAGAAAGTTCTTCTCTCTTCCATTTTCTCTCTTTATCATTATTACTACAATACATTATCAGCCGCGAGCTCTTCCCTGATTTTCTTTTAGTAATCATTAACCTTATTACGATATCGGGAGTCTGGATTTTCTTTTTTGGGTTCCCTAATCATTTAATTGCGCTACGACCGAGTGTAGATGGTGAAATTTGGATAAGGGGCAAAAGCGTCATTTCGAGACTATAGACAAAACTCAACTCTCACGGGAGAGATTAAGCCCTTGGTCCTCAAGGCACCAATAGCCACGATTTATAGTAAACGTCCCCGCGAGACACTACTGGTCATGATGTCGTGATTCGTAGCGCACATCTGGTAGGCTTTTAAGGATGTAAGAAATAAGAATATAAATGGATGCCTACAGTGATACCTGCAAGTGCACAGGGTCAGTTGTAGCTTGTGTGCAAGAACAGGGTCATTCCACAGGGACTTGGGAGTGTGCAATGAAGTTACACTATGCTGATAATTGATGCAAAACTAAATGCAAGGTCACAAGGCTGCAGTGACAGTGAAACAGAGATGGTAAAACATCTAACCAAGGCTATGAGCCAAGGGCAGGGAAGGCAGTGCACTGATTTCAGTGCACATCAAGATGTGAAATGCAAAAGCTAAATAAAACAGCAAGGAAAACTCAACTGAGCAATAAGAATAACAGAATTGGAGTTGCAAGTGACTGTAAAAACAAATTGTGGGCTAAGCTACGGCTTTGAATCCACCCTTGTGACCGAGCCAAATAATGTAGTTCTAGGTTGAATCCCTAATGGAACTAAGTGACAGTTAAGGCCAACTTAAGATCCTAAGCATACAAAAAGGGAATAGCAAGATAATCAGCTTGCTCAACTGATGTGCTCCTAGTATTGACTGTCTTTTGACGGTACAATCAATCACAAGCACTAGTGAGCACTGATTTCTCCCATTGCCCAATCAATTCAGTGAACTAAGGCTTCTAACCTAACATTCCACTACCTAACAGTCCACTAAAGCTTCATCTGAGCCTCAGCTAGTGAGACTTAGCTCATGACTAACATGCTAACACAAACATACATCATACAAGATAATTGAAACATGAATTCAAATATTGAACATAAACAGAGCATTGAACTACAACCCTTAAGACACTGGATATTCCAGTGCTCTTGGGTGACACACTGGCTAGTCCAGGCATACCCCCAATCAAACACCCGTAGTCCCTATTTATACTTACAATCCTCTAACCCAAAAATCCCCAAATCAGAAATTAGGGTTTCACAAAATTATAAAATTAAACTCACCTAATCTCTACTAGACACTCAATGGCGCTCACCCATGCTGCTACATCCTCAATTGTTTCTACCCATGCCTCCAACTCGTCTCTAGCTTCAATCTATTTCATCAATTTCTAATCCTAGGGTTTCAGTTGAACTAGGGTTGAGAAATCGATGAAATAGGTGGAAAGAGAGTTGGTGAACGTGGTGGTGATGATGGGTTTTGATTGATTTGGTGGAGAGAGTTGTTGGTGGCATTTGGTGGAGATGGCAGGGGAGAAGGTGGTGGTGATGGCGTACGGGTTCTGCAGACAGAGAGGGGAAGAAGATGGAGAAGTCGATGGGAAATTTGGGTAAGGTGTGTTTGGTTCGGGTATAGGGAATTTGGTGTTTGGGTGTTGATCGGGTACAACAAGTTTGATGATTTGCGATGCTCAGCCGTTGGATGTGGAATTGATAGATCAATCTGACGGCGAGATACAAGGGAGCTTGTAGCGACCGTTGGATGCGGAAGTACAACGAAACTGACGGCTCAAGATGGAGTTAGGTGCTATATTGTTTTTCAGGAGCTTCAGATTTTGATGCACTATGATGAAGCGACCGTAGGATGCTGAGATGATCCAATCTGACGGCTGAATATGAAGGCGGGTATGGATATTGGAAATGGGTTTGGGTGAGGGTTTTGGGCCTTGGGTATGCCAAGCCCATATCTTCTTTAAGAACAATTCTTCCTCTTCAAGCCCACTTCTAGCCTTTTGGTCTTGTGCACAACATTCTTCGCGGCTTCCTTGCGTGATTCCTATCGGCTTCCACCACTTTTCTGCTCTTTTCTGCTCCGCTATTCATCCAAACTTTATTTATTACCTAAAAATGCAAAATTAATTAATAAAAATATTTATTCTTGAAAACAAAGAAAATACAGAATATGGGATAAAATGTAGAATTAATGCACAAAAGATGAGTTAAATGCCAAGAAAAATATATAGAAATATGCACTTTTTAGCACTCATCAAATACCCCCAAACCTGAATTTTACTTGTCCTCAAGTAAAACAAAACTAAGGAAATCCTAACTATACCACTGTCTCTGGTCTCTCGAATGCATTTAGCGTATGCACTAAGCCTTTTAAACCACTAAGTGTCCCTAGTGGACGAGTGAAGTCTCGTGAAGGTTTGCTTAGAACGTACCTACAAAGTTCTAGGACAAAATATAAGCTCAGATTCCATCAAATGTGACATGTGCAAGTCAGTTTAAGCTCACAGCAAAATGGAGATGTCAATCTAGCTATCAAAGGCACAATCCTAGCACTGATAACAAATAAAGACATGTGATAAGAGTGTAAAGTGTATCTACACATGTGTAAAGAAAGATCTGAAGTTATGACTACTAATCACCAAGAGATAGTTTTTAGGCTAAGAACCGAATTCTAAGCCAAGCTAGCTGTCCGGCTTTACGAGAATTGTGAATGTTCACCCAATGAGTTGGTGATATTTCAGTTTACCCGCGTTATACATCGATGGCTGCACCCTCCTTGCTTATTACAAGACTATTTACAACAAAAAGATGACTCTTTACATGACTCTTATTTACATTGATTACTCTCTTTTATTTTTGGAACAAGAGAGAATATTGTCTTTAACATGACAAAACATGGAATAAATAAATACTTGATTGAATTTTTTTTTTTTGTAAGAAATAACTTTGATCTTTACAACATGGTGACACTTTTGATACATGAACAAAAAGAAAAACATAATTACATGACTCTTAGCAAGAGGTGGCCCTTATCGAATGCATCCGGTCAAATTCTATGGTTGCTTTTCTTAACGTATCCTCCAACTTCTATCCCAGCCAACCAAAGAACAAGCTAGTCAAGTCTCATTCAGTATTCTAAAGTGATTGGCAATCTAACTTCCTATCAAGCACCTTGAAGATCGAGGCTATACATGTATTGGTAGATCGTGCGCGTGCAAATTTCTTATCACTATGTGAATTGTGCTAGAATCAGGGTGCCTAAATATCTAGACTAAGACTCCTAAAAATTACATATTTGCACAAGAGTCAACATTTCAAGGTAAATGAGCTCCATTTTTATGTTTTTTTTATCATTTTTTAATTTTTTATTTTGATTTTTTCATTTTTTTCAAAAAGAAGGAGTTCTTGTTTTCAATTATGGCATATTATCGTGGTATCTACTTTATACCCCCAAACCTAAACTAAACATTGTCCTCAATGTTTCAAAAGATGTAAAGAATTATAATACAACATATGGAGAGGATTATGCTGAGTAGAGAAAAAGGAAAGAGAATACCCGATTTCGGCGAAAGCAAAATTAGAACTCCATTATTCAAGGCAAAAATCCAAAATTTTTTTAGCCGAGATCATATTGGATTAGCACTATATATACAAAAGAAACAAAAGATTTAACTAAGAAACTATCTACAAGAAAATTTGGTTTTTAATGGGATTGGACTTTTGGGAAAAATTTGGTTTTGTCGGGAGACATTTGGTTTTGATGGGAAAAAGAAAAATTTTGGTTTTTAGGGAAACATTTGGAAAACTTTGGTTTTTATGGGAGAAAAACATTTGGTTTTTAATGGGATAAGGAAACCAAGCCCACTGTTGGGTTTTGCGAAGCCCAGCTACGTTTTTGAAAAACAGGCCCACTGCTGGCGAGTAAAGCTCACTGTTGGTTTTTGGAATTTTGAAATTTTGGCCCACTTGAACTTTGGTTCAGGCCCACAGTTCAGAAACAAGCCCAGGTAACAATTTGAAATTTGGGCTCTTAAATAGCCAAAGGTCGAGGCCCAACTGGGCTTTTGAAAACGTTTTCTGTTTTTGGGTCAAGCCCACAGTGTAAATGTTTTGTTTTCAAATGGATGTTAAGCCCACAGTCCCAGAAATTTAGTTGGGCTTTGGCTAGCTACTAACTAAAATATGAGGCCCAACTGGGCTTTCAAAAGTTCAGTTTTCTTTAATTTAAACAACAGGCCCAAATCAATCTAAAACCATGCCCACAAGAAATTAAACAAACAAGCCCACAAGAAATTAATTACAAACCCAACAGAAAAATGGAAAAAATTATTACAAGCCCACAAATTAAAAATGGAAGCCCACAGGATGGGTTCTCTTAATGGGTTTAGGCTTACTTGCTTAAGCACAGCCCAGCTGCTCAGTTTGGTTGCAAAAGCCCAGTTGGGCTTTGGATCATCCTAAGCTTTTGTCTTTGTTGAGGCCCAGTTGGGCTTGGCTTATGAATGGCAGCAGCACCACTTCAGGCCTAGCAGCAGGAGCAGATCAGCAGCAGCAACAACAGCACAACAACAGGCTTTGCAGGTTCACAGGGCCACAACAGAGCAACAGGTGCAGAAGGCAGCAGCAGTTAGCAGCAACATGCAGCAACATGGGCCACAGCAGCTCAGCAGCAGTCTTGGCCTGGCACAAGCAGGAGCACCACAGCAGCACAAGCACAGCAGCTCAGCAGGAGAGCAGGAGTACAGCAAGCACAGGAGCAGCAGCAGCAGCAGCTCCACAGCAAAAGCAGCAGGATAGGCAGGTACCTGCTGGCTCAAAGCAGAAAGTGAGTAAAGATGCAAGCTATGATGCAGGAATGTAAGTGAACAATATGCAAATGAGTATGCAATGCAGGGAAAGATGCAAATGCAATGAACTATGATGCAAATATGAAGATGAAAGTGAATGCAACAAAACAGCAAAGAACAAATCAACACACAGCGCCAAGTCCCCGGCAGCGGCGCCAAAAACTTGGTAGGCATTTAAAGATGTGAAAATAAGACAATAAATGGATGCCTACAGTGATACCTGCAAGTGCACAGGGTCAGTTGTAGCTTGTGTGCAAGAACAGGGTCATTCCACATGGACTTGGGGTGTATTGAAGCATTCCTAAGCTAGTTAATCTAAATGCAATGAGTGACAATGACACAATGAAGCAAAGAGAGCAAAACAGGTCCTATACAAGGTGAGTTAAAGGTGACAGTGGCATATACAATGGTATGGTAGTGGCAATGTGGTAGTGATAAATTAAGACAGTTGCAAACCAAGGCCTAAGCCAAGGGAAATGGCAGGGGAGCAAAACTACAGATACAAAACAGAGAAACAACACAACTAGGTTATGAATCCACCTTGTGACCTAGCCAGATAGTGTAATTCTATGTTAAATCCCTGTCCCTAATGGAGCTAGGTGAAGGTTCAAGCCTGCCTATGTTCCAGGGCGTACATAAATGGAATGGAAAGATAAAAAGCTTGCTCAACTGTTTACTCCTAGCATTGACTGTCTTTTGACAGCACAATCAATCACAAGCACAGTTGAGCACTAATTTCCTCCATTTCTCAATCAATTCTATTTACATGAATTATAACCTAACATTCCACCACTAACAGTGACTTAAGGCATCATCTCAGCCTAGCTATACACATACACATGTGAGCTCACATAACAGCAACAAAAAAAACATTTACTAAACAGAGAACTACAAACTAACATGTGAACTAGAATGAAATGTGAATTAAAACATAAAACAAACTGAATTGAAACAAGATAAACTAAAACTGAATTTGGAATTAAAATTGAAAATTAAAATTAAATCTACAAATACAAAACAGGGAAGAAAAATCTACCCAAGAGGAACTGGCTAGTCCAGCCCTCATGGGGATACACTGGCTAGTCCAGAGATAAGCCTTTACATCACACCCACAATCATATTTATACCCAATTACAAGTTAGGGTTCTTCCCAAAAAATCTCTAAAATCAAACAGAAATTAGGTAAATTATTTCTACCTAATTTGACAGTACAAATCAGACCCATATCTTCTATAATGCTCCTCCATGCTTCTCCCTAACAGTAATTAGAGTTTACTCGAAAATCCCCAAATTAACTGAAATTAGGGTTTGGGTTTTTCTTATCTTGATGTGACAAATCTCCTCAATTAGCATCGACCCATGTCTTCTCTGCTTCTCCTGGTGCCTTTCCCATACCTTGATTTCTTTTCTAGCTTCACCTAATTTCTCTGCCATGTCCATCAATTCTTTTTCCCTAATTTTCAAAACCCTAGACTAGGGGAAATCAGTGAATAGGAAATGATGGGCACGTTAGAGGGATTTGGGAGTGATGATGATGGTGTTTGTTGGCAGTTGGTGGAAGTGGTGGTTGTGGAAGTGGAGTTGGTGGTGATGATGGCGGACATGGTGGTGGTACGGGTTCTGCAGACGGGGGAAGGAAGAAGAGATGGAGAAGAAAGAAGAAGTCGATAGAGTTAGGGTTAGGGGGAGTTTGGCTAGGGGTATAGGGTGTTCAATACTTGGGTGTTAGGCGGGTTCAGCGAGGTTTGATGCTCTGCGACAAGGAGCGATGGATGGGAAGATGGTAGGTGGATCCAACGGCGATACGGAGGTAAGCGTGGAGAGACCGTCGGATGAAGGGATGTAGCAAAACGGACGACCCAAGATGGAGATGGGCGTTGCGATGTAAAGCGGGGGCTTCGGAGTTTGATGTGCGATGATGGAGAGACCGTAGGATGCTGAAATGCTTCGATCTGACGGCTGAAATCCGAGACGGGCTTGGATAGTGGAAATGTGTTTGAGTAAGGGTTTTGGGCCTTGGGTATGCCAAGCCCATATCTTCTTTAAGGACAATTCTTCTTCTTCAAGACCATTCCTAGCCTCTTGGTTTTGTGCACAACGTTCTTCGCGGCTTCCTTGCGTAACTCCTCCCGGCTTTTCACTACTTTTCTGCTCTATTCCGCTCCGCAATTCATCCAAACTTTATTTATTACCTAAAAATATAAAATTAAGTAAGAAAAATATTTATTCTTGA
Organism: Papaver somniferum; assembly: GCF_003573695.1. Taxonomy (NCBI): domain Eukaryota; kingdom Viridiplantae; phylum Streptophyta; class Magnoliopsida; order Ranunculales; family Papaveraceae; genus Papaver; species Papaver somniferum. Next base: position 101,794,452 of record NC_039368.1, read on the forward strand.
AAACAATGAAAATACAGAATATGGGATAAAATGTAGAATTAATGCACAAAGGATGAGTTAAATGCCAACAAAAAGGGATAAATATATGCACTTTTTAGCACTCATCAAATACCCCCAAACCTGAATTTTACTTGTCCTCAAGTAAAACAAAACTAAGGAAATCCTACCTATACCACTGTCACTTGTCTCTCGAATGCATTTAGCATATGCACTAAGCCTTTTAAACCACTAAGTGTCCCTAGTGGACGAGTGAAGTCTCGTGAAGGTTTGCTTAGAACGTACCTACAAAGTTCTAGGTCAAAATATAAGCTCAGATTCCATCAAATGTGACATGTGCAAGTCAGTTTAAGCTCACAGCAAAATGGAGATGTCAATCTAGCTATCAAAGGCACAATCCTAGCACTGATAACAAAAAAAGACATGTGATAAGAGTGTAAAGTGTATCTACACATGTTTCTAGAATGACCTGAAGTTATGACTACTAACCACCAAGAGATAGTTTTTAGGCTAAGAACCGAATTCTAAGCCAAGCTAGCTGTCCGGCTTTACGAGAATTGTGAATGTTCACCCAATGAGTTGGTGATATTTCAGTTTACCCGCGTTATACATCGATGGCTGCACCCTCCTTGCTTATTACAAGACTATTTACAACAAAAAGATGACTCTTTACATGACTCTTATTTACATTGATTACTCTCTTTTATTTTTGGAACAAGAGAGAACTATTGTCTTTAACATGACAAAACATGGAATAAATAAATACTTGATTTTTTTTTATTTTTTTTTTAAGAAATAACTTTGATCTTTACAACATAGTGACACTTTTGATACATGAAAAAAAAGAAAAACATAATTACATGACTCTTAGCAAGAGGTGGCCCTTATCGAATGCATCCGGTCAAATTCTATGGTTGCTTTTCTTAACGTATCCTCCAACTTCTATCCCAGCCAACCAAAGAACAAGCTAGTCAAGTCTCATTCAGTATTCTAAAGTGATTGGCAATCTAACTTCCTATCAAACACTTTAAGATCGAGGCTATACATGTATTGGTAGATCGTGCGCGTGCAAGTTTCTTATCACTATGTGAATTGTGCTAGAATCAGGGTGCCTAAATATCTAGACTAAGACTCCTAAAAATTACATATATGCACAAGAGTCAACATTTCAAGGTAAATGAGCTCCATTTTTATGATTTTTTTATTTTTTTATTTTTTCGGAATTTTTAAATTTTTTCAAAAAAAGGGAGTTCTGTTTTCAATTATGGCATGTGATCGTGGTATCTACTCTATACCCCCAAACCTAAACTAAACATTGTCCTCAATGTTTCAAAAGATGTAAAGAATTATAATACAACATACGGAGAGGATTATGCTGAGTAGAGAAAAAGGAAAGAGAATACCCGATTTCGGCGAAAGCAAAATTAGAACTCCATTATTCAAGGCAAAAATCCAACATTTTTTTAGCCGAGATCATATTGGATTAGCACTATATATACAAAAGAAACAAAAGATTTAACTAAGAAACTATCTACAAGAAAATTTGGTTTTTAATGGGATTGGACTTTTGGGAAAAATTTGGTTTTGTCGGGAGACATTGGGTTTTGATGGGAAAAAGAAAAATTTTGGTTTTTAGGGAAACATTTGGAAAACTTTGGTTTTTATGGGAGAAAAACATTTGGTTTTTAATGGGATAAGGAGACCAAGCCCACTGTTGGGTTTTGCGAAGCCCAGCTACGTTTTTGAAAAACAGGCCCACTGCTGGCGAGTAAAGCTCACTGTTGGTTTTTGAAATTTTGAAATTTTGGCCCACTTGAACTTTGGTTCAGGCCCACAGTTCAGAAACAAGCCCAGGTAACAATTTGAAATTTGGGCTCTTAAATAGCCAAAGGTCGAGGCCCAACTGGGCTTTTGAAAACGTTTTCTGTTTTTGGGTCAAGCCCACAGTGTAAATGTTTTGTTTTCAAATGGATGTTAAGCCCACAGTCCCAGAAATTTAGTTGGGCTTTGGCTAGCTACTAACTAAAATATGAGGCCCAACTGGGCTTTCAAAAGTTCAGTTTTCTTTAATTTAAACAACAGTCCCAAATCAATCTAAAACCATGCCCACAAGAAATTAAACAAACAAGCCCACAAGAAATTAATTACAAACTCAACAGAAAAATGGAAAAAATTATTACAAGCCCACAAATTAAAAATGGAAGCCCACAGGTTGGGTTCTCTTAATGGGTTTAGGCTTACTTGCTTAAGCACAGCCCAGCTGCTCAGTTTGGTTGCAAAAGCCCAGTTGGGCTTTGGATCATCCTAAGCTTTGGCTTCAATACTCAAGGCTCAGTTGGGCTTGGCTTATGAATGGCAGCAGCACCACTTCAGGCCTAGCAGCAGGAGCAGATCAGCAGCAGCAGCAACAGCACAACATCAGGCTTTGCAGGTTCACAGGGCCACAGCAGAGCAACAGGTGCAGAAGGCAGCAGCAGTTAGCAGCAACAGGCAGCAACATGGGCCACAACAGCTCAGCAGCAGTCTTGGCCTGGCACAAGCAGGAGCACCACAGCAGCACAAGCACAGCAGCTCAGCAGGAGAGCAGGAGTACAGCAAGCACAGGAGCAGCAGCAGCAGCTCCACAGCAAAAGCAGCAGGATAGGCAGGTACCTGCTGGCTCAAAGCAGAAAGTGAGTAAAGATGCAAGCTATGATGCAGGAATGTAAGTGAACAATATGCAAATGAGTATGCAATGCAGGGAAAGATGCAAATGCAATGAACTATGATGCAAATATGAATATGAAAGTGAATGCAACAAAACAGCAAAGAACAAATCAACACACAGCGCCAAGTCCCCGGCAGCGGCGCCAAAAACTTGGTGGGCCCGGAGATGTGTGAAAATTAAGCGCAATAAAAACGGGCCTACAGTAATACCGCAAGTGCACGGTCGTCAGTTGTAGCTCGTGCAAGTACGGGTCGATCCACAGAGACTGGGAGTGTTTTGGAGTTTTCTAGCTATTTTGGGCTCCTAAATTGTTGTTGGTTAACTATGAAGCCTTTTGGGCTTTGGGCTTAGGGTACCTTTGGATTATAGGCTTGCTTGACAAAGAAGTGAACTGAACTGGGCCTTAGGCCTTAACCTGAATTGTGGCTGGGCCTTAGGCCTTTAGTGACTGGACTTTGAACCTGGGCTTTTAGCCTTTGGTTCTAAGCTAACTGTTTGGAGCAGCAGCAGACAAGGTAAAGCAGGCTCTAGGCAGACAGGGCACTAAGTCACACAGGGCCAAGGATGGCATTTACAATGACATGTACAAAGAAAAAGTGACAATGGTATATACATGGAAGAAACACAGGGCAAAAGGATGCAAATTTACAATGGCATAGCAGTGATAAATCAAAGGCAATGGCCAAGGGCCAAAGGCAAAGGAAGAACATGGCACAAAACAGTTATAAAAACAGCTATAAAAACAGTGATAAGAAGCCACAAAAACAGATAGATAACAAAGAAGAACATGAAAGATGCTAGGCAGTGGCTGTTTTTTGGTTAAATCCTTGTCCCTAATGGAGATAGGTGGAGGTTCTAGCCTGCCTATGTTCCAGGGCATACATAAATGGAATGGAAGGAGAAGAATCTTGTCCAACTGTTTTACTCCTAGCATTGACTGTCTTTTAACAACACAATCAATCACAAGCAACAGTGGACACTAAATTCCTCCATTTCTCAATCAGCTCAATTTACATGAATTCTAACCTAAACTTCCACCACTAACAGTGAACAAACTTAAAATTTGAGGAACTAAACATTAAACACTAAACATAACAGTAAACTAACAGTGAACTATTGAGAAAACAGCAATGAAGGGAGACAGTAAACAAGAGTGATGAAAGAACACTAGGATGTTGAATCCACCATTAACCTAAGGGATATTCTACTCACAGCTAAGATAATTACCAAAGTGCTAATTGTCTGATTAAAGCACACTAGTCTAAGGGCTTAGCAACACTGAACATGAGCTGCACATGATGAAGACTATCTCAGCTGGTTCATAATTTCATCTAGTCCTAGCATTTGGGATTCAGAACATACATAACATAAACAGTACAGAACATGATACAAATATTACAGAAACATAACATAACAGGAGACATGAAACATAACATGGATAGCAACAGCACATTACATCAAATGGAGAAACTGAACAATACACAGAACATGGAAAAACATGGATAGCAAAACAGTGAAGAACAAAGGATAAAAACAGAGCATAAAATGGAATTTTTTATAGAACTCACAGTTCTGGACACACTGGCTAATCCAGGCATACCTATTACAACATCCCAAAGCATCTATTTATACTAAATTACACTTTACAAGCAAAACCCCCAAAACAGTAAATTAGGGTTTCTGAAAATTGAAATTCAGTTTACCTAATATTTGATAATGGCTTCTGTACGTCGACCCATTCTTCTTCTGACTCTCCAGCTCCTCTCCATGCCTTCCAATTGCGTTTCTAACTCGACCTAATTCATTGATTTTCTCATCTAGGGTTTCAGAGAGAAAAGAGGGGAAATCGATGAATTAGGTGGGTAGAGTGGTAGGGAAATGATGGGAAAGGAGATGGGTTGTTGTAGACTGGTGATGGTGGCTATGGCAGGTGGAGAAGGTGGTTGTGGCAGTGGCAGAGCGTGGTGGTGATGGAGGATGTAAGAAATAAGGATGTAAGAAATAAGAATATAAATGGATGCCTACAGTGATACCTGCAAGTGCACAGGGTCAGTTGTAGCTTGTGTGCAAGAACAGGGTCATTCCACAGGGACTTGGGAGTGTGCAATGAAGTTACACTATGCTGATAATTGATGCAAAACTAAATGCAAGGTCACAAGGCTGCAGTGACAGTGAAACAGAGATGGTAAAACATCTAACCAAGGCTATGAGCCAAGGGCAGGGAAGGCAGTGCACTGATTTCAGTGCACAGCAAGATGTGAAGTGCAAAAGCTAAATGAAACAACAAGGAAAACTCAACTGAGCAATAAGAATAACAGAATTGGAGTTGCAAGTGACTGTAAAAACAAATTGTGGGCTAAGCTACGGCTTTGAATCCACCCTTGTGACCGAGCCAAATAATGTAGTTCTAGGTTGAATCCCTAATGGAACTAAGTGACAGTTAAGGCCAACTTAAGATCCTAAGCATACAAAAAGGGAATAGCAAGATAATCAGCTTGCTCAACTGATGTGCTCCTAGTATTGACTGTCTTTTGACAGTACAATCAATCACAAGCACTAGTGAGCACTGATTTCTCCCATTGCTCAATCAATTCAGTGAACTAAGGCTTCTAACCTAACATTCCACTACCTAACAGTCCACTAAAGCTTCATCTGAGCCTCAGCTAGTGAGACTTAGCTCATGACTAACATGCTAACACAAACATACATCATACAAGATAATTGAAACATGAATTCAAATATTGAACATAAACAGAGCATTGAACTACAACCCTTGAGACACTGGCTATTCCAGTGCTCTTGGTGACACACTGGCTAGTCCAGGCATACCCCCAATCAAACACCCGTAGTCCCTATTTATACTTACAATCCTCTAACCCAAAAATCCCCAAATCAGAAATTAGGGTTTCACAAAATTATAAAATTAAACTCACCTAATCTCTGCTAGACACTCAATGGCGCTCACCCATGCTGCTACATCCTCAATTGTTTCTACCCATGCCTCCAACTCGTCTCTAGCTTCAATCTATTTCATCAATTTCTAATCCTAGGGTTTCAGTTGAACTAGGGTTGAGAAATCGATGAAATAGGTGGAAAGAGAGTTGGTGAACGTGGTGGTGATGATGGGTTTTGATTGATTTGGTGGAGAGAGTTGTTGGTGGCGTTTGGTGGAGATGGCAGGGGAGAAGGTGGTGGTGATGGCGTACGGGTTCTGCAGACAGAGAGGGGAAGAAGATGGAGAAGTCGATGGGAAATTTGGGTAAGGTGTGTTTGGTTCGGGTATAGGGAATTTGGTGTTTGGGTGTTGATCGGGTACAACAAGTTTGATGATTTGCGATGCTCAGCCGTTGGATGTGGAATTGATAGATCAATCTGACGGCGAGATACAAGGGAGCTTGTAGCGACCGTTGGATGCGAAAGTACAACGAAACTGACGGCTCAAGATGGAGTTAGGTGCTATATTGTTTTTCAGGAGCTTCAGATTTTGATGCACTATGATGAAGCGACCGTAGGATGCTGAGATGATCCAATCTGACGGCTGAATATGAAGGCGGGTATGGATATTGGAAATGGGTTTGGGTGAGGGTTTTGGGCCTTGGGTATGCCAAGCCCATATCTTCTTTAAGAACAATTCTTCATCTTCAAGCCCACTTCTAGCCTTTTGGTCTTGTGCACAACATTCTTCGCGGCTTCCTTGCGTGATTCCTATCGGCTTCCACCACTTTTCTGCTCTTTTCTGCTCCGCTATTCATCCAAACTTTATTTATTACCTAAAAATGCAAAATTAATTAATAAAAATATTTATTCTTGAAAACAAAGAAAATACAGAATATGGGATAAAATGTAGAATTAATGCACAAAAGATGAGTTAAATGCCAAGAAAAATATATAGAAATATGCACTTTTTACCACTCATCAACATCCTCGACGAGATACTGCTTGTCACGTAGGTTCTGTAGAGCGTAAAATGTCCCCAGTAGACTTATAAACCAGAACAGCCACAATTCCAGCATGTCATCACGAGATTGAGCTGATTGTGATGTCATGATTCCTAGTATACATCCTCGACAAGATACTGCTGGTCATGTAGGCTCTGTAGATGCGTAGAATCGTCATCGGAGGACTTATGACCCAGAGCGGAGATATGCATGTCTCATGTAAGCACAACTCACCCTATTTGAGATCAAGGACTGATTCCTAGTACATCATCGATGAGATACACTAGTCATGTCTGCTAGCCTCTGACTCGACTTATTAAGGTTTCCTAATAACTCCTAGGACATCCCCGCGAGATACGCTGGTTATTCTGCCTCCGGGCCTTTTTGACAGACTCCTAGAACAACCTTTCGAGATGCACTGGTCTTGTTGGCCCATCATATGGACACACAGTTGATTCCTAGCACATCTCTGTAAGATACGTTGGTCAAAGAAAAGTGAGTCAAAGTCTCGCAGAGGCATTAATCGGGGGTAGAAAGCCTTTTCTCTCTCTCCAGGACGAGTCCCGGCTGACCACATAGAGATTCGGATCCGTTAAGAAAATCTTCGTAGAGATTTTCATCCGTATGCAAAATATCAGAGAGATTTCAATCTCTCTGCAAAATCTCGTAGAGATTCTAATCTCTCTTTAATATATCGGAGGGATTCAAATCTCTCTTCAAGTTTCGGAGGGATTCAAATCTCTCATCAAGATCCCGTAGAGATTCAAATCTCTCGAGAAATCTCATATTAGGCTGAATATTCCCTATGGTAGGCACGAGCCTCATGTAGGAATCGAGTATCCTATGCACACGAATTATGGGGCATCCCATGCCTTTTCACGTGACTCATCTTAATCATTCTTACAAATCGGAGAATATCGTTCTATCTCGGCCAATTCGGCTAAAGAAAATATTTCTCTCTCTCAACACGTCATTACAAAGGCTGACTCAGCTTCACATAAATAGGGGGGATAACAATTAGGGTTTTAGTCGGGCAGTCTACGGCACGTGTGAGAAATACCCGGCTTATTTATCACCACATAAGAGAGTAAAGGCGGTGGAATAATGAGATAAACTCAACCTAGTTTATCTTTATTCCTGAAGATATGGTAGAATTGCTCCACACGGCACGGAAATCAATCCTTATCTTCACCGACCTGAGATTAGAGAATTCATATATAAATAGGTCATCTACTTCTCCAAGATACGATAACTTTCTCATAACCTCTCAGAGCAATTCTTCTTTAATTCATAGAATTCTATGATCTCTCTCTTCATCTGCTTCGCTCCCTAAGACCAGCCCTAACCTCTCATGTGACTGAAGCAAAATTTGAACAGCCATTTTGCGTGGTTTAGGCGAAGATTGTTCGTGCTCAACCTCCCGTAACTCATTTTTAGAAACCCTAAAATCCCACTTTAGCCTCTCACCGATTTTAGGTAACTACATTTTGGCGAACACAGTGGGAGGTTGTTCACTCAATTACAAATATCAATCATGGTCTCTTAGGAAGGAAGACAATTCCACCAATCCAATCACAAAAAATGTTCCATTGATCAAGTCTCTGTAAATCCCTTACAGGCTTAGCCGAGAGAGTTATCCCCACCAGTACTTTCTCTCTCTTTCGAGTTTGACCTTAGTGAATAGGTTAGTGCATCCTGGATTACATGGATCTCTTCCTACATAATAAAACGCCCTAGTAACCTATTTTCATAAAAATATACTACTAATCCTTGAAAACGTTGGGTAAGTACCAAGGAGAACTCCTAGAGACTCAACAGAATCTTGCAAAATCTCAGATCGACATCCAGACTTATCTGAAAACGCCTTTAGAGTTACCAGAAAGGATGGATCCAACAAATCTAGATCGAGTACACGTTTCTTAAAGAATGAGTACTAAAACTGTTGAGAATAGCACTGACGGGATCTTGCCTGCAATCGACCTCACTGAAAAATATAAAGCACATTACGAACGCGACAGAGCAAAGGAGCAACCATCTAGTCGACCTTATCACTCTCAAGAACCTAAAGGACCAGATGACGTTCTTAACTTGGAGATTCTGACGAATATTTTCTCGAAAATTCGTTTAGGTCAAGGGACCTCAACCTGATCACAAGGGACTCGGGAAGTTTACTTCACTTTACCATTTTACTTATAACTTTTCCATTTTGTATTCGATTGACCTAGTTCTTTTTCCGTCGGATTTGTCTTTCGTCGTCTACAGGATAAACTTAGCGAAAAATTTGAAAGGCTCCAAGAAATTCGTGACCTGGTCAAAAGCATTGCAGAGCCGCATGGAGTCATAAACCGTCAACAAAGATACATCTTATCGCCCTTCCTGCTTCATAGAATCGTGACAATAACGCGACAAAGTATGAAGCGGAAATATCTCCCAAGACGAGGCTCAACCGAAACTCAACCTTTCTGAAGACGCAAAGCTGCTAGTCGATATGCTACCTCAACACCCGTTTTGTTAGAAATAAGAGGAACTAGACCTAGGAGTTATGGCCAAGCCTCGATGAGCCTCTAGTTCAGCTCATTTTTCGATGAACCTCAGGTCCCCCAAGATGGAGAAGGATAATATCTTTGCAGCCGAATCTATCAAGGGAAAAGAAATCCGAAGCGATACTCATGAGGCTAAAAATTCAGATAATATTTCATTACTCGACATACAACCACAACCAACTACTATCACTGAAGTAAACAGGGGAAGGATCCGAGACCGTAGATCCAAGCCACACGCCGCTTGCAGTTCTATCAGTAAAGGCCTCTCTCTCAAAAAGATATGCTCGTCAAGTTATCCCATAAATGAGAGTCATACATGATGATCAAAGGACAAGATATAACGATAACTTACAACTTCCTCAGGTCGAAAGACGATTCTACCGAGTGAAGAAATCCCTATAAGATTTCTAGTGAATTATCCCATCAACAAAGTCACCACAAGTCGATTGTTCATCTATATCCATAGTTCTATTAGTCTTAGAAGGCGTACACTTTTCTTAATTTTGGTTTACCACCTCCCAGAAGAAAGACATATCTCGATATATGATTTCGCATGAATCCTTGTCAAGACACCTAGTAGAGGCCGAACAATAGCTTCATCTTATGCAGGAAGACACATGCGGCCAGTATCTCGATATGATTCTCCACAGACGTCTCCAACCCATAGAGTATCGCTTGCCCGCTTTGAAGACTCAATCTCATACGTTACAAGGGTTTTATTTCGTTTTCCAAGCATCCCGAGTCAAATCCCTAGTCCTATATCAAACTGGAGACTGATGAAGAACCGTGCATCATACATCTATGTGATTAACATGAGGCGGCCCAAACATCCAACTCCTAAATGACAAATTCTTACACCATTAATACAGATATCCCTGGTGCGCAACAAATTGGTAGAATTCAGAACTCCAAGTTAGAGACTTCTCACTAGATGTGAATGATCGAGAATCAAATATCATGTTTGAGCCTCAACTCCCATGGCTGATCTTAAAAAAAAATCAAAATAGCATTCTCTTATGACGAAATGCTTCAACCCTTGCGACCAAATCCCCTGGGACTGGAAATCAATCCCGAAACATAGATACCAGAATACTTCCGCAAGTCGAAGATTAGAAGACTCAAAATCACGTTTCGTCACATCCAAAGAAACCCATGAAGACTAATTTAGGGTTTCCATCATGATCAAGCAAGCTAGCATTTTACCAAACATGTTCAGGATTTTCACATATGAAAACATGTATTAGGGTTATACCAAAGGAAAATACGCGTTCAAATCCTTCCTCTCTGCTACACGAGATAAACTAGGGTTTGTGATGGGTGAAAACTATCCTGAGTATCTCCTATACTAAAACTGACTCATACTTTATTCAGTTAAATAAACTAGGAAAACAATATAGAATTTGATGATGCACCTGATGGAAACTGTGCATCTATGTCCTTGCTAGCGCATGTTAAAAGGGCCTGACGTTCCGGAATACAATCCAAGAGATATGATCAAGACATTGGAATGTATTGCTGCTGAAAAACCCAATATTTTCGAGTTCAACTTCACATGGACTTATCACTGGGAAAACAATCTTCAAATCCTAATTTTTCTCCAGTAGATGAAAGGCAGGTCTTTCTGTTCGATAGTTGGGGTCAACCACTAAGATTGGGCGTCGAACGAAGTCGCGCAAGGGAGGACCTCCTATTACGAATTTAACATAGGGTTTTCACCTACTCACATATACAACGAAGCAATTGAAGGTTTGCATTAAGTTCGAGCTCATGAGGGAGACGTTACTTCACTAGATAAGTACAAGCAAGAACCGAAGAAGAAAATTACCAACATTTAAGAAAATCATCTAGCAGCAGTGACCTCTATCTCTCGGGATGAAAACTCCCTCTTCTTCCTTAAGGCCTCCATATCCTTTCCTCCACATCTCCTCAGCTACCAGTCTCTCTTCCATACGGGTCTCCTCTGAGAAACGAAGACCGGAGTTTAGCTTGTTCCAGTCAGCTCCAACAGAATCCAACGACTCTCTCGATTACATTGATCATCACGGGTGGTCATCAAATTTTCCAGATTTACAAGATCATCAAAAGCAAGACCGCTTAGAGTTATTCTCCTCATGTTACCAAATCTTCCACGAGTATCTCATCCGAAGTCAGAAGTCCAATATGGCTAACAAGGTCAACACCAACAGTAGGATAACCGACAATCCATTCTGCCTCACCTCTTTCGTATTCTCCAACACCAGAGTTACTGATAATTGGGGAATGTTGCACACTTGTTTTGCCAAAAAGGATAAGGTCATCGACTTTATTATCAACATGTTTTTATTGAATTGTACCCATAACATGATCCTACAAACAAGGAAGGAGTTAGACAAAGTTTATCAAAAATACAAGAGTTGAAGACGTATATAAAGCACGGCTAGGGTTTTGCTCAACAAGAATGCGTCAAGTCTCAGAAAAGCGAAGCCCGTCCTCACGACTAGATCCGTACCTTTATTTCAATAAAACTAATCCATGTCGTCAAGGATATTAACAAGTTTACATGGTTTTATATTTCCATGAAGAATTGAGAGAAAACATGCTTTCTTCATAACTAAGGGTAAAAACATATAAGAACGGACGCGTTTTGGCTCAAAGGGATCCAATTCACGACCTATGACAAGCTAAGGAAGGCCAATTAGGTCGTAACACTCCAAAGGATCATTTCCTAAGAGTCTCAATACATCAAGAGTTCAAACGCAACAAGGAATACTTTTGAAAACAGACAACCGTACATTCCATCGCGAAGACTTGAAAACTGATGACAAACCATAAGGAATTTCAGGGTTCTCCCTGAAGAAAATATGTTCTCATATGTCTTATGAACAACATACCAAAAGGGCGCCTCAAATGGTATAAATAACATACCAAAAGGGAACCTCAAATGGACAACGAGCTAGGAGATGTGGTCCCAACACTAAAGTAAGAGCAATCTGAAAAACTCCTTAAATTCTGTACGGGATTTCTGATAGGAAAAGTGCGCGACTGGTTGACTAACCTAAATAACTAAGAATCAGGTCATTCTTTTTTAGTTGAATAGATAATTATTTTCTATTTTCTAATTGGGGTCGGGATCTCAAATCCAACATCGTATGAATATTTTACATCTATTCTACGCAAGTCTCTCAAAACTGAAGTTTTCCGACGAACACCCAAACGAAGAGTCCTGATACAAACAGAACATGTGAAAGAAAGATGGACCTACCTCCACACCTATTGCACGCACAAAAGATTTGGAAAATAGTTCTATTTTCAATCCTAGATCAAACGGTAAACCATCATTGGTGGACCCGGGAAAGCGTATAAAATTGAAGCGAAATGAAACGGGCCTACAGTAATACCGCAAGTGCACGGTCGTCGGTTGTAGCTCGTGCAAGTACGGGTCGATCCACAGAGACTGGGGGTGTTTGGAGTTTCAGAGCTCTGCAAATTTTGGGAATAAGGGGAAGAAGAACTCGAGAGAAGAATGGGTTAGGGGCTGTTTGTTTTGGGGTATAAGGGTTCGGTTGCTAGGGTGTTGAGCGGGTGTAGCAAACTTTGATGAACAACAAGTAAAGAGCGTTGGATGATCCCATATAGATTGAATCGAACGGCTATGATGGAGAGGTATGTGGCGACCGTTGGATTATGAGATACAACAAAATTGACGACACCAGATGGAGTTAGGTGTTGTAGTGTTAAGCGGAAGTATCGAGGTTTGATGCGCAGGCAAAGAAGCGACCGTAGGATCTAAATGTGATCTAATCTGAAGGCTTGGAATTTAGGTACTATGGTGTTTTGCAGGGACTTCAGATTTTGATGAACGATGAAGAAGCGACCATTGGATGATGAGATGGATCCGATCTAACGGCTGAGAATGGAGGCGGGTATGGATATAGAAAATGGGTTTGGGTAAGGGTTTTGGGCCTTGGGTATGCCAAGCCCATATCTTCTTTAAGAACAATTCTTCCTTCTTGAGCCCATTCCTAGCTTTTTGGACGTGCGCTCCATTCTTTGCGTCTTCCTTGCGTAATTTCTTCCGGCTTTTCACTACTTTTCTGCTCTTTTCCGCTCTTGCTATTCATCCAAACTTTATTTATTACCTAAAAATGCAAAATTAAGTAAGAAAAATATTTATTCTTGAAAACAATGAAAATACAGAATATGGGATAAAATGTAGAATTACTGCACAAAAGGGTTTTAAGAGTGTATGTAGCAGTCAGATGCGAATAAAAGAGAAATTAGGGTTTAGGTACAGTATAAGCCTGAATTCAGTATTATATGGGATAAGGACTCCGTAACTTCAAAATTAAGTGGCTATCTTTTCTCACGGATCTTCACCAACATCAAGGCCATCAATGAAGCCGTTTAAAAACTATGTCTTCCCCACATACTTGCTTGTACAAACTCGAAAGCTCAAGGGTGCACAAAGAGAGAAAATTAGGGTTTTGGCCAAGTAAACCCTAATTAACAAATTCCATTCGCTCAAGATGGAAATTTTGTCTCATCGAAACATTATTATCATGCCATTAGCGTCCAATACAAAATCCCATGAAGTTCCAAAGTATGGAATCGATTCCAAGATCAGAGTCATAACAATCAAACACTAAACGTCAATTCAGGGACTCAGCAAGTCTAGAAGACCGAGTGGATTTTAATTTCGCGCCTGAACGATTCGTAACCACCTATATACTCATCATAAAACAATCAAGGTTCTACTCTGAGTAGGGGACTTAATGTAGATGGTGAAATTTGGATAAGGGTCAAAAGCATCATTTCGAGCCCATAGACAAAACTCAACTCTCACGGGAGAGATTAAGTCCTTGGTCCTCAAGGCACCAATAGCAACGATTTCTAGTACACGTCCCTGCGAGACACTGCTATTCGTGATGTCGTGATTCCTAGCGCACATCCTCGACGATATATTGCTGGTCACGTAGGTTCTATAGAGCGTAAAACGTCCCAGCAGACTTATGAACCAAAAAAGCCACAATTCCAGCATGTCTTCAAAAGACGAAGCTGATTGTGATGCCATGCTTCCTAATATACATCCTCGACGAGATATTGCTGGTCATGTAGGCTCTGTAGATGCGTAAAAACGTCCTCGGCGGACTTATGACCCAGAGCAGAGATATGCATGTCTCCTGTAAGCACGACTCACCTTGTTTGAGATCAAAGACTGATTCCTAGTATATCCTCGCGAGATACAATGGTCATGTCTGCTAGGCTTTGAATCGACTTACTGAGGTTTCCGAATAAGTCCTAGGACATCCCCGCGAGATACGCTAGTTATTCTGCCTCCGGGCCCTTTCGACAGACTCCTAGAAAAACCTTTCGAGATACACTGGTCTTGTTGGGCCATCATATGGACACACAGTTGATTCCTAGCACCTCTCTGCAAGATACGTTGGTCAAAGATAAGTGAGCCAAAGTCTCGCAGAGGCATTAATCTGGCGTACAAAGCCTTTTGTCTATCTCCAGGCCGAGTCCCAACTGACCACATAGAGATTTGGATCCTTTAAGAAAATCTTCGTAGAGATTTTGATCCGTATGCAAAATCTCGGAGAGATTCCAATCTCTCTGCAAATTCTCGGAGAGATTCAAATCTCTCTTCCAAATATCAGAGGGATTCAAATCTGTCTTCAAGATTTCAGAGAGATTCAGATCTCTCTGGAAATCTCTGATTAGGCTCAATATTCCCCATGGCAGGCACGAGCCTCGTGTAGGGATCGAGTCTCCTATCTACACGAATTCTGAGGAATTCCATGCCTTTTCACGTGACTCATCCTAGTCATTCTTACAAGTCGGAGAATATCTCTCTATCTCGGCCAACTCGGCTAAAGAGAATATTTCTCTCTCTCAACACGTCATCATAAAGGCTGACTCAGCTTCACATAAATGGGGGGATAACAATTAGGGTTTTGGTCTGGTTTTCTGCAACACGTGTGATAAATACCCGGCTTATTTTTCACCGTAGAAGAAAGTAAAGGCGGTTGAATAATGAGATAAACTCAACCTAGTTTATCTCTATTCCTGAAGAGACGGGAGAATTGCCTCGCAGAGCACGGAAAGCAATCCTTATCTTCATCGACCTGAGATTAGAGAATTCAGCTATAAATAGGTCATCTACTTCTCCAAGATACGATAACTTTCTCATAACCTCTCAGTAAAATTATTCTTCAAACCCTAGACTTTTATTATCTATTTCTTCATACGCTTCTCTCCCTAAGACCAGCGTTAACCTCTCATGTGACTGAAGCATCCTTTGAACGTTTATTGTGTGTGGTTTAAGCGAAGACTGTTCGTGCTCAACCTACTGTAACTCACTTTCAAAAACCCTAAAATCCCACTTTAGCCTCTCACCGATTTTAGGTAACTACATCGAGGAATGTCATCCTCAGAAAAGATTGAGTACCTAGCTGATAGTGGCACCACACACATTATTTTAAGAAATATGCAATTATTTGTTGACTTAATTCCTTATGAATCCTCTGTGACTAAGATGATTGGATCATCACAAGTGATCATTGGGCGAGATAATGCTCAATTCTTATTGCCAAATGGCACAATGATTAAAGTCACAAAAGCTCTATATGCACCAAAAGCTAATTGTACCTTGTTGAGCTTCAAAGATATCCGTGCAAATGGTCATCATTTGGAAACTCACTGTGAAAATGGAATTTAATATATAAATATTATATCTAATACATGTGGAAGAAAACAAATTTTAGATAAGTTAATGAGTCACTC
The DNA here is from genome assembly GCF_003573695.1 of Papaver somniferum. NCBI lineage: Eukaryota > Viridiplantae > Streptophyta > Magnoliopsida > Ranunculales > Papaveraceae > Papaver > Papaver somniferum. The sequence goes on from NC_039368.1 coordinate 101,810,402, forward strand.
TAGTGGTTTGTACACTACTACTATTCAGATTATCGAATCACATGTTGTTACCAACGATGAATTGTTGAACAGTGACTTATACAAGCTTTTGCACGATCGTTTGTGGCACCCAGGTCGTGATATGATGATCTGTGTTTTAAAGAACTCACACGGACATCCTTTTTTTCGAGTCAAAAGTAAAATGGTACAAAAGACATTTACAATGCAAAGTAACAACGTGTTCCACCCACTACTATCTAAAGAAACCAATGTGCAACCCCTCTCTCATTCTACTTCGTGGACTTTGTCAAAAGCACACCACTCATTTTGCAAAGCTTGTTCTTTAGAAAAGACAGGAACGAGACGATCCTATGCTAAAGACACAAAACAAAACATTCAATTTTTACAAAGAATACATCCAGAGTGCGTACCATTCAGGTATTTTATGGTTCTGGTAGATACTTCGACCCGTTGGTCACACGTTGCATTATTGTATACAAGAAATGCTGCCTTTGCAAAGCTCCTAACACAAGTTATACGTTTTAGGGCTCACCACCCCGTTTATCCAATCAAGTCTATCAGACTTGATAATGCTGGAGAATTTACATCTAAAGGATTTGATGATTTATGTATGTCTATCGAAATTTACTTAGAGCACCCTGTACCCCAGGTACACACTCAAAATGGTCTTGCAGAAGCTACCATCAAAAGGTTACATATGATAGCTAGGGCATTGGTTAGGCGTTCTAACCTGCCTATTACTGCATGGGAGTACGCCATATTGCATGCAGCATTACTTATTCGCTTTAGACCCATTGTTATCCAACCATTTTCTGCGTACCAGTTGGTAACTGGATATGAGCCTGATATTTCGTATTTACGCATTTTTGGTTGTGCTTTATATGTGCCTATTACTCCCACACAGCGTACTAAGATGGGTCCCAAAATACGATTAAGTATATATGTTGGATATGAATCCCCAACAATTATCCGTTATTTGGAACCTTTGACATATGATCTCTTTACCGCTAGATTTGGGGACTGTCATTTTAATGAGACAACCTTCCCGTCGTTAGGGGGAGGTATGGAAAGGATTTTCTAAGGGAACGACAAGAATTGTCGTGGTATGTTCCACTTTATCTCATCCTGATCCCCGCACCTCACAATGTGAAAGTAAAGTGAAAAGAATTATTGATCTTCAGAATATGGCAAATTCAATGCCTGATGCATTCACTGATATCGCCAAAGTGACGAGATCACACATACCAACTGCAAACGTGCCTTCTATGTTTAGAAATACCTAATACGGGAAAAGGTAACCTATATAGAGGTGTCAAACCTACACTTGGTGGAAGTGTAGCTGTTAGGTTTTTTTTTATATGTGACAGTTCACATCTCTAGTGACAAATAAAATAAATTAGTTTAAGTATGTGTTGACTAATTACTAGCAGTAGAGCGTCAATATGGAAGATAGCATAATAATAAATTTTCAGGTAAATGTTCCGGGTTTTTTTATATTATACTATAAATAACCCATGCCAGCAAGACGTGAGAAAAATTAATCTAATTTCATGGTTTCCTTGAAGTAATTCTCAAGCGTTACACAAGTTAACAAAGGTTGGATGCTTTCGATTTTATGAAGATATGAGCTAAAGAATTTTTTTTTTCTTTTCGAATATAAAATATGAGATCAAAAATATGGGTTTTGAATGGTGGTAACATTTAAGTTTTCACTTTATTGTTATTGAAAAAGCGGGGGTCTAACAACCACACCCAATATTTCACTTTATTGTTATTGGACTAAATCCAACATATTTCCAAGAGAATCAACTAGACAGTCAGACTCAATCAAGGAAAATACATCCAAGAATTATATCTCAATTTCTCAAATCAATCTGCAATCTAACAGATAGAAATCTATGAGCCGGATTAATATGAGAAATAACTTGGATGGTACCAAAGACCAATATCCAAACGTCAATCACTTTATATCAACAACCAAAGGTTGGATTATCTAATTGATTGAACTACGCACAACCTGTGATATTTCAATTATATGAAAATATCATACGGAAAAGAAATAACACAGACACCAGAAATTTTGTTAACGAGGAAACCTCAAATGCAGAAAAACCACGTGACCTAGTCTAGATCTGAACACCACATTGTATTAATCCTCTACAGACTCTAGCCTACTACAAGTTAACTTTGGGATTGAATGTAGTTGATTCCTAACCAATCTCACATTGATTAAGGTACAGTCGCGTTCCTTACGCCTCTGAATCCCAGCAGGACTCTGCGCACTTGATTCCCTTAGATGATCTCACCCACAACTAAGAGTTGCTACGACGCAAAGTCGAAGACTTGATAAGCAAATATGTCTCACACAGAAAAGTCTATCGAACATATAAATCTGTCTCCCACAGAAATACCTAAGAGTTTTTGTTCTCTCTTTTGATAAATCAAGGTGAAGATACACCGGACTTATATTCCCGAAGAACAGCCACAATGATCTTAATCGTATGGTAGCGAAACAAAATATTGTGGAATCACAAACGATGAGATGAAGATGTTTGTGACTACTTTTTATCTTTGCTATCGGAGATTGTATCTTGAGCAAATCTTAGAGAAGATAGTACTCAATACTATAAAATAAAGTAAGATCAGAACAGGCAACTATAGAGAAAATAGTTGGGTCTGGCTTCAGAATCCCAATGAAGTGTTCAAGTCGTTAACCTATAATGGTTTTAGAAAAACCTAGGTTAAAGGAGAATCGACTTTAGTCGCAATTAGTATCACATAGGAGGTGTGGGGATTAGGTTTCCTAGTTGCTAGAGTTCTCCTTTATATAGTCTTCAAAGAAGGGTTTGCAATCAATGTTACCTTGGTAACAAAGCATTCAATATTCACTGTTAGATGAAAATCTGATTAGATTCAAGCTAATATCTTTCAACCGTTATATTGAACTTAACTTTTTATACACAAATGAAATGTTCCTTCATTTAGATATAGGTAACCGTACCTAAACGTGTACACTTAGTTAACTCAACAATAGTTAACCGAAGTTATCCATATGAACACTTTCAAATCAACCTTGTTCATATTTATCACAACTAGTTCAAATGACTCAAATGAAACTAGTTATAGAGTTGTTCAATTTTTTTATATTCTTGTTGATGGTGGTTTTTTGTTCAGGGCTAAAACCGTAAAAATTCATACTTGTATGCCTACTTTCTGCAAAGAAGTAGAGCTATCAAGAAGTTGATGAGCGCTATACCTCTCTGCTTACATATGAAATATGTCATTCAATATTTACGAAATTTATTGAATGAATTTCATTTAAGCTCCTGTCTGCATTATTCACTAATGCAGAGCTTGCTGAGTATATATCATATGCTATGTTCCCCAGCTGGAATCTTAATATTGACATGATATGACAATGAATGTTTACTCTCGGATGAGTAACATGAATTTCCCGAAGTGTCAGGATTAAGATGTGCATGAAGGTACTCAATCAAAGAAGCGCAAGCTGTGTTGCTCTCCAAGATAAAAAATAATGATTTTATACCAACGTGTAAAATTCACCAAAATTGATTAATTTTGTGCCAGCTCACAAATTTCAATTTTTCTGACCTAATTTTATCAATTTACAAAAATTAGGTTTTTTCCCTAAACGGATGTACAATATCTCGATCCCTAGTAGGAGCAGCATCCTACCAAAAGTTGAAAAATAAGAAATAAAGGGAAACTGCGACAGAGAGGCATCGGCAAGAAAGGCGCGACCGCTCCACTTGGACGGTCGGTTTGCCCTAACTGGCGCCACCTATCACCAACCGGGCATTCCCATATTGCTGTCTGTCGGCCCCCTTTCTCATCATCCAACCAAATTGTTCTAAAGTCGCAGCCTACGCTCTAGACATGCCCATATTGTTATCTGTCGGCCCCCTTTCCCATCGGCCAATCAAATTGCACTAAAGTCGCAGCTTACACTCTAGCCATGTCCCATTTTGCTTTCTGTCGACCCCTTTTCCCTTTCAACCAATCAAATCGCTTTAAAGCAGCGGCTTAAAAAGCGAGCTAGGTCATGACTGAAAACTGACAGAATTCCTCCTGTATTCTTCCTGAGTTTTTAATGTCGGGTTGTTTTCACCCCCTAAACGATCTCATAACCTAAATATTCCCGCCATGGAAGATAGGAAATTCTTTTCTGATAAGAATGGAGGGGCGGATCATCAAAATACGATTTCGTATGAGAATTCAACAACAGTTTTAGTACGGGTCTCATACTTGGATTTTCTGATTACGAAATTTCACGAATTAACATAAACTGCCACAAATCATCTCAGCCATCCAACTTGGCTCGCTGATTTAACCGGTTTAGATCTAATTGTAGGCCGACCAATGAGATGTCATAATGGATGCCAGCCATTCCTCTATTATGAGGACCGATCACCTCGTCCTCAATCTACTCAAATAGCTCCTGGAAACTGCTCAAAATAGGTTAGTCACGCTCCTAACAGCGACACTTCATATGCATCGATTAACTTCGAGATGCTTACTTAAAAGCGATGCTCTACAAGCACCGATTACAAATAATATTTTATAAATATTGGTTTCACAAATAATTCAATTATTTGACCTAAAAGCATTGCGTGCTATTTTTTGCGGAAAGTCCCACGACTTGACTTATCACATATGATTGCCTGCCGCCTAGCTTGCATGTGATTGGTCGAAATAATTAGGTTTTGCAAGCAAGACTCAGTCAGCAACTACCATGTAGGACTTGTTCCATTCCTCATGTAACTTGCTACATATATTCTACAAAATACTCGAGACATCAAACATGTCACAAAGTGGGTGATGTTCATCAGAGTATTGGTATGGAGGTTTACAGTATGAGGTGTGCAACACGCCCATTGCGAGAAAGTGTCAGGAAAGGCGGAAAATTAGTGGATGTAAAACCAACCGGTCTTTCCCTCATAGTAGGATGTGGCTTTCACCATTTTACACGATCCCCACTTCTCCATCACTCAACTACTTCCACTTCCTATGAGATCAGGGTGTGTTCGGCTATGACTTGTATAAATAGATTTTCAATCTATTTCAACAGACAGGAGTTCATTAACGCAAGTATACATAAAACACCAAGAACTTGCAGCTTACATCCCGTAAGCTGGTTATACATTCTGATACAAGTTATAAAATAACCACACTTATATAGTTCATCATCCTGATCTCAACACCTTCTTTGCTTCCCTCCCTAAGATCAACCTTTCTCATTCATTTTGTGACCGAAGCAAAACTGGAATGGCCATTTCTTGGTTTAGGACAGAATTATACAGATTGATCTCTCGAATCTAAAGTACTCATCTGCAGTACATTTGTTTAAGGTTTAGATTCGTTTCTCGGCGACACACCCAATTTACCATTTTCAGCAGAATCAGTTTTTTACCCTACTACAAGTCTCATAGAAGTATATAAGACAAAATTGAAGCAAAATCGATTTTGATTCACTTGAATTAATTCATGAACATTATAGCACGGTTTGCAAAAGATTGCATTCCTTATATGTATAAATGTATTTTTTCACGAATAAACCGATTTTAGAACTTAACCCACTCCAAGATGCAAACGGGTACGCATACTTAAAGTTCCAGACTTGGTTTGTCCACTAATATGCGAACGGGAACGCATATTATCGTTCACGACCGAACTCGTTTGAATTAGTATGCAAACGGGTACGCATACTGAATTCCCGGACTTGACTTGTTAAGCTAGTACGCATACGGGTATGCATACTAAGTCCCCGGACTTCAACTGTTAAACCAGTACGCGTACGGGTATGCATACTATGGTTCCCGAACTTGGAGTAACATGCAACAGTTAGCATACAAGTACGCATACTGTGTTATATCCAATCAATGGTTAATTGTTCTAAACTCCATTTTAATCATTGAAATATTCTTAGAAGACTGGAATAGCTGTCTCACACAAACTATTAGCTTCAAAGCAATTTTCAAGTGATCAATAGATTAATGCGAAACATTCCGAGTCTACATAAAATGACTGTCTCACACAAATCATGTAAGATGTTACCAGACGATTTTCATATGACCATCTTTTGACTTTCGTCAAGAATAAAAGATGAACTTGGCTAAAGCAAAAGCTTACTAACACATATTTCGAGAAATATGTAAGCGAGTTAAACTTAGCTCGAAATATCAAATTTGTATTAAATAAAGTTTATATAGCTATACGACTTTTGTCTCAATAGGAGATAGAATAGAAATAGACTTCTGAGTGATAGATGAGTTCAAGTCTCCACATACCTTTTCTTGATGAAGTTCCGCAATCTCCCCTTCGTAGTTCTTCGTCTTCAATCGATGAACGTCGTGAAGTCTAAAGCTCAACTACACATTCTATCCTAATCCGAGACATAGCTATAAGTATACTAGAAATCAAGACTTATAGTTTTGATAGATAAACTTGACAAACAAGCTTGAGATAGCAACGCTTGCGAGTTCGACCGAGCAGTCTAACAGTTTTGTTGCCACATTAACTTTTTTTAATTAATTAGTGAGGAACTAATTATGAAGGTTATCAATATATATATCCATAATGGAAGGAGGTTACAAATCGTACATCCGTCAGATGTCTATGTCCGGGATGAGACGGGGATGGTCGGATACAACGTTTGTCTCTGAAAATGTTATCCGACCGTCCAAGGCTCAAAAAGAACGCGTTATTGGGGGGTACATAAAGTAATTGGGGGATATGGATAAAGACAAAAATAGGATTTAAATAGTAAATCAAGGTCACCCCTTATTCGGGTAATTTATATAATTCCCGATCTACCCCTCACTAACCATATTTAGTGGTTAATTAATTATAATTACTTAAGTTAATAGATTAGTTTGATAATGATTAGAATAAGTCATTATCATTGAGTTTGTTAATAAAACAACATTAAATCGAGATATTTATGATCATCAAAGTTTAGGTGAAGAACCAACTCATGAAAGTAAACAAATTGAACATACAAGTACTCCAATTGTATTGAAAATTTTTTTTTCATCGAATTCACCATTGTTACGCCTGAAAAACTCAGTGTCGGCATGGTAAAAGTATGGAAATACTCACCCATGCTCGATCCGTTAAGCCTAATTAACTATCTCTTTAAACTCATATTTGGATAACGGTTGCTTACTATGATGAGGATCGAAATATATGAATATATTATCCATATTTATATCTATTTTATAAAAAATAATATTTATATAACATTAGAAAAAACCTATTTAAGATAATTATAAATCTTAGTAGAAAAAGGATATAACTTACATGGATTTATAATTATTTAAGATAATTACATATCCAGATAAAAAATGATAAGATTGACATGGATTGATATTTTTTTTATTTATAATTCACCTGCTTAGAGTTCTCTTCTTTAGTGTCAGAATGTCTTTGTTGAAACCTCATTTTGATCTATAATTATTAGAGAATTGAGGCAATAGCGGAGACCCGATCATCTTACGTATCTCGAAGATTGTTGAGGTAATTGATTTTCCACCAACAACTATTATGCGTTAAAAAAACACCACTATAAAGCAATTTTTTTCGACGTGTAATTATAACAATTTTTGTTACGCTGAAAAGAGAAACATACATCATATTGTTTTATGTATGAAAATGCGGGGGTCTAATAACACCACCCAATATTTTGCTTAGCAATCTGTATGGACTGACTCGAATATACTTTTAAGAGAATCAACAAGACTCAATCAATTAAAAGTATATCAACGAGTTTATATCTCTCTATTGTTTTGATTTACTCGAGCTAATAGAAATCAGCGAGTCTTCAATCAAACACAAGGAATAACTTGGATGGTACCAAAGACCAATATCCAAGGATCAATCAATGACAATCAACAACCAAAGGTTGGATTACTCTAATTGATGATCTAACGCACAACCTGTATTATTTCAATTATAAAATAAAGCAATATAATGCGGAAATTGAAATAACACAGACACTAGAAATTTTGTTAACGAGGAAACTGCAAATGCAGAAAAACCCCGGGATTTAGTCCAGATTGAACACACACTGTATTAAGCCGCTATAGACACTAGCCTACTCCAAGCTAACTTCGGACTGGACTGTAGTTGAACCCCAATCAATCTCCCACTGATCCAAGGTACAGTTATGTTTCTACGCCTCTGATCCCAGCAGGATACTGCGCACTTGACTCCCTTAGCTGATCTCACCCACAACTAAGAGTTTCTACGATCCAAAATCGCAGGCTTTGAGCTCCCACAGATAAACCCTAAAGGTTTTGTTCCGTCTTTTGATAATAATCAAGGTGAACAGGAACCAATTGATAATCCGGTCTTATATTCCCGAAGAACAGCATAGATTAAAGAATCACCTCACAACAATCTTAATCGTATGGTAGCGAAACAAGATGTTGTGGAATCACAAACGATGAGACGAAGACGTTTGTGATTACTTTTTGTATCTTGCCTATCAGAGATATCAATCTCAAGCTAATCAATCTGATTGTACTCGTACGATAGAAGATGCAAGATCAGATCCCACAACTACGATAAAAGTAGTATCGGTCTGGCTTCACAATCCCAATTGTGGATTGAGAAAAACAAGCCGCTGGTTTTTTGGGAAGGTGAAGAGTCGAGCGTGCTGTCGAGACTCCTCAGCCGGGAAAAATGTTAATCCTCACACAGATGCACCGCTGCAAAGGGGGTGCTTATATTCGGGAAATCAATATGTATGACTCCGGCCTAAACCAAGACAATGGTCGTTCCAGAGTCAATTCGGTCGCAAAGAGGGAGATAGGTTGATCTGTAGGAGGGAAGCTGAGAGTTGTGTGGGATCAGTGATGATCAAGGATTGTGGGTGTGTTGAAGGTTTCTGCAATATTGTTGAACTGCTGAAGTTGAGTTCTGTAAATAAGTTTATATCGAGTTGTTGACGGATAATGATGATAATCGATGATTCATGATATGTCCTCGATTTAGACTTATTTATATTACAAGAATGATGTACTATTGATCCCTGTAAGTGTGACGGTTTCTTGAGTGAAAGAGTGGGAAAGTGGGAGATCGTGGTAAAGTCAGTTCCATGTCGTGCGGAGACTTGACTGATCGTGCACCCACTACTTTGCTAACTCCTTCAACCGTTTACATGACTTTCGCACATTTCTCGTTGTGGATGAATCCACGTGCCATAGACCGCCAGACCAAAACCCTAAGTGATATCCCCCCATTTGTGACGTGATTGATATTTCACGAATCGTGGAGTCTGCAAGGCAGACGTGTATTAGTTAGTCAGTTGTTGACTGATTTAGACTGTGAGTCTAGTTTTGTTGAATCGAGCATAAGTGGTGAATGCTCAGTGATTCATGGATTGAACGTGTAGTTCTCTAAAATGTCAATGAATTACTGACTAGAGAGCGACTAAGCAAGTATTGATCAACTCGACGAATCGCTGAATATTGAGAGTTTGTCGAGCAATTGAGCAAGTATTGCTCAATTCGACGAATTTGATAATTTTGGCGTGCAACTGAGCAAGTGTTGCTCAATTCGACGAATTATTTACTGGTGTCGTGACCCAATAAAATAATAATAAAAAATATTGGTGAATTACTGAATATTATTAATTTGGATGTTGATTGCTGAATCAACATTATTTTTTGTTTGAACTTGCTCAGAATGGTGATTCGTGGAGCGTTTGTTCGAAACCGTAATTTTTTTATCAATCCTTCATCAATTGGCGAATTGCTGAAAATTGGTCATGAGTGAGGAGGGACCGACCACATGGGATGATGAGCGTCCATGGGTGCTCAGTGCTCGAGTGAGCGCGCACCAGGGTTCTCAGTTTGAGAGTTGGTGAAAGAACGATGATTAAATGCAGGTTTCATCATTTATTGAAATATTGCTGGATTCAGCATTAGGTGATAAAATCTAGGTATGAGAGATGAGGACCGACCAAGAGAGCATGGGACCGGATCTTGGTGGTCACGGGACCAGTTGTTGGTCATTTGGAGAATTCCCCAGTTGGATGGAGAGAGTTCGGGCCCAGTATGATCAATTGAGCAAATTAGGTCAGAATTATGAAAACGTGTGGGACCGGCCTTGTGCAAGCCCTAGGAATGACCCTGGTTGGTCATGAAGGCGTGCACATGTTTTCGTGGTGTCCGTGTTTCAATACTGAGGGTTTCAGTATTTTCTGATGCGCGTTCGAGCAATATCGTGAATTTTCAGAAGAGTTTCATCTTGACTGAGAATTTTCGATTTTTGTTGGAATGAGCATGAATGCTCAATTCATCAATATTTTGAAAATATTAAAATAAAAGTGTTTTAATATTTAAAATTGTCGTGAGAGGCTAACCAGTCATGTGACTATGTTGGCTTTTGGTTTTTCGTGATTTGAGCAATATTTGAGAAAATATGGAGAAATCATGAATTTTGCTCAAACCCGGGAGTTTCATGAATTGAGGAAAATAATAATTATGCAAGATTAGGGATTGCAAGGTGTGGGACCGACCATGGCTAGGGCATGGCCGGCCGGCTAGGTTTCCCGGTCCCGCACACCTTTCCCTATTTTATTATTTTTCATGAATCTTTGAAGTTATGGAGAATCCTTGAAGTTATGGAGAATCCACGAGTTTTTGTTGAAACAGAGGAGTTTCGTGAGACTATGGAATAATAATTATAAAAAGCTAAGGATTGTGAGGTGTGGGACCGGCCACAGCTTAGGCATGGCCGGCCGGTTAGGTCGCCCGGTCCCGCACACCTCTCCTTATTTTATAATATTATTTCGTGAATCCACGAAATTATGGAGAATTCACGGGTTTTGAAAAAACAAGGAAAGTTGCTAAAACCAAGGAGTTTTCATGAGTTCACGAAATAACAAAAAATAAGGAAAATAATGGGAGAGGCACGGTCCGACCTTGGGCGCCTCTTATTATTTTATTAATATTTATTGTTTTCTCCTGTTTTGCAAAGGATTCCTCATTATTTCATATTTTTGGACACTCGTTCGTGCATCCGGGTGCTCAGTCATGCATCATTGTCGAGTACACTCGCACCATTTTTGTGGGGCTTACTCAGTGATGGTCCAGATGCACAGTTGTTGAGTATTTATTACTAATCTATGAATTCAGTGGAGAATAATTCATGAAAATGAGTAATAAAAATGAATAGTTGTTCATTATTAATTCGCAGGATCAGCTGTGGATTCGACTACGGATTCAGAATAATAAAACAAGCATTACCATCCTACGGGATCGTGGATTCGACCATAGAATTGGAGTAATTAAGATTATCTATTACCATTTTATGAGGTTAGTGGATTCGATCATGAAATCGGATTAATGAGATAACGCAATTCTTTTATTGCCATTCTATGAGATCAAGTCGTGGATTCGATCAAAGAATCGAAGCAATTGTTATTTCCATTCCATGGGATCAGGTCGTGGATTCGACCATGGAATAGGAGCAATAATATATTATTCTGGGAATTCAGTGGTGAATGTCGCAGAAGAATTAATCTATTGCAGAAAAGATATTAGCCAGTTAAAGCATCACATCTATTCTGAATGATGCATAGTCAGGGGGTCACGATGCTGCTTACGACCTGAAGGCATTAGTGCTCTCAATCTACGGAGAACCGCCTGAAACTATGCACAGTCTCTCCACATAATCAGGGAACGGTGAGTGTCACTGACGTCCTGAAGGCGTCCACCGCCCAACTATTCTTCTATGTGGAGGTGGGTCTATCTCCTGCAGTCAGTGACGTCCTGAAGGCGTTAAGCTCTCAATCTACAGAGAATCTCCGAAATACGTTATTCTGCATAGAGTCACGACGAAATGCCAGGGATCGAACGCTCAGCTGGTGGAGGCTTTTCGAAAACATATTCATCATGGCTTCGTAAAATATGAATCGTTTCATGCCTGAAAGCCGTGTCGAAAACATGCCTCGGGATTTTACGGTTTTTCCCTTTGTTGAAAATCCACCATCTACACCAATGAAGTCTTTAAGTCATTAACCCGGTTTGAGAAAAGAAAACCAGAGGTTAAAGGAGAATCGACTCTAGTATGCAAACTAGTATCCCATGTAAGGTGTGGGGATTAGTTTTGCACAATACTAGATGTCTCATTTATATAGTCTTTCAAATCAGGGTTTTGCATTGGTCACAAAGCAAACAATATCCACCGTTAGATGAAACCTGATTTAGATTCAAGCTAATATTTCTCAAACGATAGATCGAAAACTTAGATTGTTACACACACTTGACAGTGCACACTTCTAGGTTTGTTAACCGTACCCAAATGTATGCACTTGTTGGTTCAATAATAGTTAACCAAAAGGTTAGCCATATCATATCAACCATGTTCTTCTTCACCATAACTAGTTCAAATGACTTAAAATGAACTAGTTATAGAGTTGTTAAATTGCAAGGAAATCTTATGTACTACACAAGACACAATTGAAGCAAAGATGATTTGATTCACTTGAATCTGTTCATGAACTTTTATAGCCACGGTTTGCATACTGCATTCCTTAGTCTTTTTAAGTTTAAGTTTAGCAATCATCTTCAGATATATAACCTTTCTCAAGTTCGCAAACTAGGTTCGCGGACTTAAGCAACCGGTAGAGTTTACAAACTCCAGCAGAAAATCTCGGCAAAGACCTTCCGCCGATTCGCGGACGCAACTAGTTTGTGAGCTCCAACAGAATTTCTCGGATGAGAAGTTCGGGAGTTCGCGTACTTGGCAACAAGTCATTCTTCCGGTTTCTCTTGATCAACAAAGTTCGCAAACTTTGGTTCAAGGAATATGACTTATACATAAATGTGTTTCCATAACAATTTTTATGTCCACCATTGGTTATGTAATCTAAACTCTCATTTCAATCATTGAAACATTCTTAGAGGACGGTATATAGTTGTTATACCATTTCTCGTCAAAGAAATTTTCAAAGTGATTGAAACATATCATGACTTTCGTCACTAGGTAAAGATGAACTTGATCGAAGCCAAAAGCTTACAATGGATATTTCGAGATATAGATAGGCGAGGTATACTCGGCTCGAAATACCAAATGTGTATAATCCAAGTCTATATATATAGCATACGACTTCTTGTGTCAAAGAGTAGGAGATAAAGTAGATAGACTTTTGAGTGACAGATAAGTTCAAGTCTTCTCATACCTTTTTGTCGAGAAGTTCCACCGGTTCCTTGAGTAGTTCTTCTTCTTGTATGATGAATCTCCATGAATTCCTTGAGCTCAACTACACTTTCTATCCTAGTCCGAGACTTAGCTATAATAGACTAGAAATCAAGACTTATAGATTTGATCACTAACATTGACAAACATGCTTGAGATACCAACGGATGCGAGTTCGACCGATCAATGCTCTAACAATGTACAAGGTTGTGAAAGAGATTTAATAAGACATCTTGCGATGGTGGACATAGTTAAATATTGTTTACTTTGTACCAGAAAACAAAATAATGGTTGATGAATTACTATGTTGAGGGAAATTCACATCAATGATTCTGAAAGGTAAGGACTGAAAACGGCGGTTTTTAAGCTTGTAGAATCATCTTATTCATGATTAAAAAAAACACTGCACAAATGCTTGAATACAATCAAATCTATGTTATTCTTCTTAACTCAAGTTTTGATGTTTCAACAATAAATCAGTCTCTGTGTTCGCTTTTGATTAGACATCAATGTTCTAAGGAAAGGTGGGGTATATGTATCCAAGTCAAAGAGCGGCCGAGGTTGTTTGTAATTTTGAATGGTGGAGATTATGCCTTGGTCCAACCAACTCCGTGACTCTAACCCGACTAGCCTCAAACCATATATGTGCCTCGACCAATCTTATTCTTTACAAAACTAGTCAAATAAAACCAAGGTGACCAAACATGTGGTACAAAAAATACAGCCATATTATTTTTAATAAATGAAAACCATTTAATTAAAAAGTGACATAAAAACCCCAAGTCAAATAACAATGTGCAAATTTAATTTTTATTACTTTAAAAAAAGCCAAACATACCCTTTGACCTTTCTTCTTCTTTTTCTTCCCTCCTTTCTTTTCATTTTCCTCGTATGAGAAGACTCATCGTCTCTCTCAATCTCTGTTACACCACCACCACAGCGTCTCCTCATCGCCTTCTCCCGCACCACCACCAAAACCACAACCATTTATTAGTCCTTCACCAACAACGTCTAATTCTCTTCTTTCCCCAAAATCACCTACTCTTCTTCTTCATTTTGGTTGTTTCGTAGAATCTAGGGTTTCAAATCGCTTGAAATAGGAGATGAAAATAAAAGATACTGGATGATGAACTGGTGATCATTAGTAAAACAACAACAATTCAAAAAATTATGGATCGTGGTGCCTGTGAGTAGCAATTACTGCATCAATTCTTCAATTTGGTAAACCCACTCCCCTTCGTTCAAAATACTCTCGTCCACCATTTTTCTCTAAAAATCCAATTATATTAGGGTTTACTCATCAACTTTGACTATGATGATTCTTGAAACGTTGAAGAATATGCTTGAATCCCAATCTCCTAAGGTTAGTTTATTAGACATATTTGTGATTTTTTGTGATATTTCTATTTTTTTTCTTTTGTGAAAATTGATTCATGATTTGTTGGATATAGGTTTGAATCATTTTTGGATACTTAAGTTTGGTACTGAATTCCGTTATTTTAAACTAAGAAGTTGAATTTGATTTTGATGAAATGAAATTTTATAATTACTATTCTAGGGTTTTGAATTACATTTCTGTTGATATGTAAGATAACAAATTAACCTTAGATGATTGTCGTGGATGCTTCTAAGGATGTTGATGGATCCATATTTGCTTGTCATTTCCCTACTAATAAGTCTTTTTGATGTAATTTTTTGTTGGTGGTACTACTGTAGAGGATTGGGTTTGATTTTCCTAAAGAAAAAATCATTTGTTGTGGCATAATGGTTACCTTTTACTTCCTAATTTTTGTTGTTGAAATCTCGTCCTTTACTGCATCGTGGTTTTTTATTGTCCCGTATCTTCAATTCTTTAATATCTCGTAATTTATTCTTATACTACTTGATCAGTATATATTTTCAATCTATTTTTCTTGAACCGAAACTTTTGCTTCCTCTTTTTAGTTAAAATTGGGTTTCTAACTCTAAAGCTAGGAAATTAAATTCTTTCGGTGTCTAATTAATTGGCTGAACTGAATAACCAAGGTTGTTTCCTTGTAAAAAAAAGGTGATGCTACAACCGAGGATAATCCACCTTTGATTATGCCCCTGATTTGGTATAACATCTAAATTTTACTATAGTTTTCTGATGGAACAGGTTTTGGTTCATCTTTTATTTTTTCAACTTTTCGTCGACAAAACCAATGTTATTGTGATGGTGGCTATGGCGGTGGTGGTGGCAGTGTTGTGGCTGTGTATTAATTGGTAAAACCAATTTTTGTTTGTGATATGGATTGTTTTAGGCTGAAACTAGTTTGGTTTCATCTAATTTTTATCGACAAAACCAATTTGTTGGTGATATAATAATGTATTTTTTTGAATCTATGATTCAGAAGTTCAAGATAAAGTTAATTGTTTGAAGCTGCTGATGGAATTATTGTTTGATTATGTTATAAGGAAGTGATGGAGTTGTTATCTGTGTCGAGCTGGTTGTAGTGGACAAATCAAGGAAGCCAGAATCATCTACCTCGTTTTAGGAATTTGATGTAAGGTAATCTTATCCTTACTTAAATTTTTTATCAATGTTGTAGGTGGTGTGGTCTATGTTTTTAATCTCTTCAGACTAGTATCATCCTTTTGGTTCATTCAAGTTTATGTTTCTCTGCTTGTTGCTTTTATCATTGATTTGCTTTATTCTTCGTTAATTAAGATGATATGATCTCAACAACAACAATGTAACTTAACAAGTTAGAGTCTTACGTACCCGCAGTACAATGAATTACCATGGTAGTTTTACCTTCTTTTGCCTGTATGACTTACCTTTGGGATTTAGTTGTAATGAATGAATTGAATGACCCTGTTCTGAATATTGAGACTTCTGTGTGTCCATGCCTTACAATATTTGTGGGAGTATCAAGTTATTGTTTTTATAGGCCAACACAAGTTATTGCTATTGGTGTCGTCAAACAAAATGAATCATGGTTTATAATTTTTCTTGCAGACTGATGAAACCAAAATTGGTTCCATCTAATCTTATCCTTACTTAAATTGAATTTTGTTTATGAGTTTGAATTGTTGTTGTGTTTGATATTTGTGGATTAGGATTTACAATGCTAGTTATGATGGATATTATGTTCTTTGAATCAAAGAAGTGGTATTTGTGTTTAGGTTAAGTCTGAAGCGGAAAAAAACTGAGTTACAAAATGTTATTGGTGGGTGCTTTACAGAATGTTATGAAACTGAATTAGTTGTGATGATGCTTAGGTAGTTGTGTGGTTTGAATTCTAGCTGTAACTAATTATGTTGTTGAGGTTTGAATGAAATTTTTGTTTCATCTAATATGTGATTTTTTTTCTAGATTTTATGTCGACGAAACCAATCTTGTTGGTGTTTTAGATAAATGGGTCGTGGAGTCAGTTATGGAGGAGGTCAAAGTTCTTTAGGATATCTCTTTGCTGGTCCTGGGGAATCAAAACCATCTGCACCTGGTATCAAGTTATATACCAGGTGAAGCTGAGTAATGGGTCTTGAGACATAACTGGTGGTATTGCTGTCGAAGCGCAGAAACCAATTATGGTTTCATCTTATTTATGATGAAACCAAAATCGGTTTCATCGTATTTCAACAATGTATTTTTATGCATGAAGATGTATAATACCTCTTAAAAAATTTCTTGCAGGTGATTTCTCACGATACCAAGATGAAACCAAAATCGGTTTCATCGTATTTATGATGAAACCAGAATTGGTTTCATCGTATTTTTGGGAGGTGGTGGTGGTGGGCGGTCGTGGTGCTGGTTTTGGTCGGCGGTGGTCGACAGTGGTGGTGCTGGATGGTAGGGTGGCTGGTATTGGTGGTGCAATTACGTAGTATCGGTGGTGGTGGTGGTCGGAGGTGGTGGCGGTGGTGGTCGACAATGGTGGTGCTGGATGGTAGGGTGGCTGGCAGTGGTGGTGCAATTGCGCAGTATCGGTGGCGACGGCGGAGCGGTGGTGGTCGGTGGCGGAGCCGTGGTGGTAGGTGGCGGCGGTGGTGGTCGGTGGTGGCGACGGTGGTGGTCGGTGGTGGCGGTGGTGGTCAGTGGCGGCGGCGGGCGGCGGTGGTGGTCGGAGGCGGCGGCGGTTCTTATTGGTGGTTGTTTATTTCTTGTTGGGGGTGACAATATAATAAGAATTAAAGTGTGGTTGATTTTTGTTTTTGTTGGGGTAATTTAAACTAGAAGGGTAATATAGACAGTTTATATTAAATGGGGTTTTTGTGAACAATTTGTTTTGCTGGAGTTTTTGTATATGGATAGTGACACCTTTGGGGTTATAACTCGCGGACCGTATTCTTTAGTCCCCTGCCACTTTTTAGATACTCTTCGAATTCGCCGTAACTCTCAATTAACATATCTCTGGATCTTTATACGTATATACGTTCTTCATGGTTGTGTAAGAATAAGCAAACCTAATTCCTAAATCAAAATAGGAAAATTTATAAAATCAAAATTTATATGTTTTACAAGTTTGCATTAATAAAACTAGGAAGAGTGAGGCCAATAAATTTGGTGCACTAGATATACTCTTCAATGGTAAATCAGACCTACATGACTCATTAATGAAGATCCAGTGTTACAAAGTCATACGAACGGTTTGGAGATATCATCTAAGGGAAGTAACCATTGCCACATCCCCTATTGTGCTATACTGATTTTGTGGTTCAAGTCTTCGTGAGTTATCTATGGAAACGGTTCGTGTAGTGTCATAACGTATAGTTTGGAGATATCATCTAAGCGAAGTAATTATTTCCACTCTTCTTCCCATTTCGCGATTCACTGATTTTGTGGTTCAAGTCTCCATGAGTCGTCTACGGAAACAGTTCGTGTGGTGCTTAATTTGAGTATTATTTGTAGCCTTTCATATATTTTTTTTCATGTTATCTTGGTTAGTTTACTGTTTGCATGTCTTCAGCTCGATTTTATCACGTTACTCATAGAGTGTTTAACAAATTGATTTTTCTTGGTACTTGTTGGATGAGTTGTAGAAGTGTTGATAAGGACAATTACAAAATGGTATAATCAATCTCCAAGGAAAAAGAAAGTTCGCAGTCAAATAATAGTAATAAACCAATAGTAGTTTATCCAATAATTATTTGTGCAAGTTCCCTTACACTCACATGTTGTAATCGGTGAGCTCGATATCTTTTTTTATTTTCATTTTTTTTACATATGCTGATAACAGTGTTATGGTTATCCTGACTACCTTACTGACGAGTCTGACTCTGAAGTTGAAATGAATACATCCAAAGAGAGTGCAGTGATTCTGAAACTTGTTAGAATCCAGGCTGATAATGTCAATTGGTTGAAGCACAAAGTCAATGTTCTTATTGGTATGGTAAATGAGCGTGACTCTCTTCTAAAATCCTTTGTGAGGAAAACACCTCTGCATGTCCTTCACAGAACTCTCGCGAGGAAAAACTCATAGAGGATGATTTGGAAACTGAACTTCTTTCGAGTAAACTCTCTATTCAAGAATGTTCCAAATAGTCCGATATACCAACTGCTTCTGACATAACTGGAAATTTTTTTGGTTCGGAAGCAAAATTAAAACCCCTTCCTGTTGAGAAAGATGTACCTGTGAGTTCCTCAAATCAAGGAATGTCCACATCACATGGAAGGAAGAAACCTCACAACGGTGGTGTTGAGTTTGTTCTGTCTAGTCACTCAGGTGATCAAAAGATGTGTCTCTTTTGTAATTCAAAAGATCATGTTGAACAGAGGAAGAAATCTAGACTGAATGACAAATCTGTTATTCATCTTCAACACACCTTAGATTTAATTCTCAAAGGTGTGACTGACATTCGTATGTCTAAGAAAATTGGTTTTAGTACTCACCATGTGTATCCTACCAGGAAAGTCTGTTCGAGATGCTCTTCAAACGTTCAAAAACTTAACAAACTCCCCAACACCTTTCGTTCAAGAAGTGCTCACGGATCTTCTTTGATTAAAAAGGGAGAGTATGTTGTTCTCGATGTGGAAAAGGTACCAAAAGAAGGAAGCAAAAATGGCGAACAAAAAGACGATCTAAAAATGATAATTAAAGGATATAATGAGATCATTAACAGGTTGTTAAATCGCCCCTGTCAAACTGCTTCAGGTAAGAATCGCAACTATGCATCGTATTTTGATGATAGCAAATTTTATGATAACTTTTCACATCATAACGGTTTTTCCTCAAGGATCAGGAGAAAGAGATTTAACCATAAACAACGGTCAGTTGATGAGATCAAGGCTCATTCTTGTGCTAATTAATCACAAGGTTAAAATCTCACTCGCAAAAATCCTGGTTGAGTGAGATATATTCAGGTATACTTGATGGAAAAAGGTTTTCTGACTCTCCTGCTATTTTCTTACCGGTCTTAGCAGGATTGTCAATCACAAACATTTTTACATCAGTATTTGTGTTTGTCTTATCAAGTTTTTAATTTCTTAATTTCTTTTTGAAATGTTGTGTATCAAAAATTGCTACTCTTATTCTCTAAATTTTCTATCATATGAGTATATAAAGTTTATTGAGCTAAGACCTGTGAAACTTCTCACATAGGCAAACCTTCTTTGTTGAAAGGTCCTTTTAATTGAGTCTTTCTCTTCTTGAGATGTTTATGGAGAACGGGCCAAGTTTGTGTTCGTACGAGTATCCCTGTTACATGTTATGGACCGACTTTAGAAACCCTAATCTCCTGGTTTCTGTAAAACCGTTTAAATACCAAACCATGTTTAAGAAGTACGCATACTCAGGCTGCGTTTTCGTCAAGAATGACTTCTCCGTCGGGAACTTGTAATTTTCCAAGAGGATTTCTTGATAAGGTTTTTGGTCTCGAAGAAAAGGAGAAAAATTCTCTAGTGGAAGTTGATGACACATCTTCTCAATCTCCTGATAACTTCTCAGATTTTGAGGATGATGAAGAGATTTCTAATGAAGTTGTTCGAAACTTTTATTGATCAGTTTAATGATGCAAAGAAGTTACTTGTTAATACTCTTAAAGATATTGATGTGTTAAGAACTGAGTTGATAAATGTCAACTCTGAAATTGCTTATGAGGACACGAATTAAGGATCGACTCAATGCCGTGTCTGAAGATGTTGTCAACTCTGTCCGTCAAAAACTTGAAAGTCTAGGTACCGGTGAAGCATTCGTACCTGCACTCTGATATGCCTGAGAAGTGTTTTTGATTTAGAGTTGTTTTTTATGACTAGTAAATCTTCTTATGAGAATTTTTATTCTTGTTTTTGTTTAAAAGAATAACTAGGGTTTGGAATAGCCATTATTGTGATTACACATAGCTAGTTCCAAACGATTTTCATCTTCATGTTTTTAGATTTATTAATTTAAATTCTAAGTTATTTTAGAAGATTATGTTTGCAATTTAAATCTTTATGGTTTTATATATCGCAAATTGTTATAGGATATGTGTGTTTGCGTCCGTGAACTATGATTGTCTCATACTTGTTCAAAAATTATCTTTATTATGTCAGTATGAATGTATTGATAAAAGATAGAAAGAATTTTTGACAAACAAAAGTTAAATCCTTTTATGTCACTAATTTGATAAGAGAAAGGATAGAAATGTTGTTCACCAGGATTAAGTCCGTTATATGTCATCATGCAAATAGTGATGGAAGATAGAATGAATCCTTGTATATTCCGCAGTATTTGTCGATCTCCGATCCACATTTTTGTGTATGTACTGTGTTGCTTCATAAGTTTCCTTATGGTTGAGAATAATCAATTGAATTGATCATTTTCATGGTTGTTTAGTTGTGTTGCTCCGTAAGTTGTCTTATGCCAAGCATGACCAATTGAATTGATCACACTCTTCTGGTAATTTAGTTGTGTATTCCAATTGAATTAATCATAGGTTCTCTTGTGATTAATTTAATTGTGTTCTTTGGATACAAATTCATGTTCTTTGTTGTTCCTTTGGAATGACATTTTATGGGGGAGAGTTCTTTTGAACTTGTGCTTAATTGCCATATCTTTGTGGGGAGTGCGGTGATAGGCGTAGAATACATCCTATTTATTATCTATTGTTATGCTTTCTCTGCTATTTTTCTTGTAAACTATGTATTTTACGCAGGTTTTTGAGTTATTAGGTATTTTGGAGTCGCACGGAGGAAAAGAAGAAGAAATCACCCAATTTGTGCGAAATGGGCAATATTGTCATTTCATAGGCGAACACTATCTGGAGCCCAATAAATGTTAAGGGGCAACTCTCTTTGGAGGAGTGCTAAAGACAGACCAGTCAAGGATAAGAGGCTAGAAAGTTGGTTAACCCTTATCAGAAGTAACCGAGTGCAAGAATAGGCCAAAGTTTATAACTTAACCCTAAAATCGAGATTTGCATCTCATTCATTCCACCTGAAATGGAGGCATCAGCTGCTGCTGTTAATAACAGATCGAGAAACTGATGGGAGCTGAGATTTTGATCGGTCTACGATTGTAAATATCGAGAAGAAATGATGAAGGAATTGTTGTATATATCAGAGAGTGAAGAGTATTGTTGTTGTTGAACAACACAGAGAGGATGAAATTGAGGGTTCTGTGGATGAATCAAATCGAGAGTTGCTTTTAATGGGAATTAGGGAGAAGACAAGAACTGATATGGGTTAGATGGAAATGGTCGAACTGAGAGAGGAAATCGAATCGATGACATGAATTAAGAAGAATTGAAGCTGTTGAATTAGTTTTGTTCGGAAAGAAGAATGCAGCAGAGATTATGATGGAGTAGCTGTTGTTGGTCGTTACGAAGATGAAGGCAGAAATTGCAGTTGTGGGTTTTGATAATTTAGGGTTTTCTTGTGAATTGGAGGGTTGAATATGGTGATGGTAAAAGATGATGTTGGTATTGAAACAACCGAGAAAAGGAGAGATTGATGTTGTTTCTGTCGTGACTGAAATTAGAAGATGGGTTCGACAGAACAGGGAGGATTCTCATGGGTTGATGCTTGTTTGAGCTGTAAAACAAGAGGCTGTGAAGAAGTTGAGTCGATGCTGTTACACCGTGAAGCTCAAGGAAGTGTTGGTGGTGCTGTGTGGTTGAATTACAAAGATGTTGCAAGAATTGAAAAGTTGATGATAATCTGAAGCTTCTAATGCTTGATTTACAATAGATGAAAGTGTAGGATTGTCGCAGGGAAGAAGAAAATGGCCTGAAATTATGGCCGGATTAATCCTGAAAACAGAGGAAACTCTGTCTAAATCTTTCCTCCGGCGAGTCAACTCAGACCGGCGATGAGCCGATCCAGCTCAGTGACTAAGATCTACTCAGACGACTCAGACCTGAATAAGACCAGTCAGCTGAGTTATCATCTGACTCGTTGCTGACTCAATGGCTGACTCTCTCTTCCCTTTGACCCCTTGACTAACGGTTTTACCAGTCTGACCGTTAACTGTAACGGCATCAGACGGTATATTCCTCCGGTGACCGGCAGTGATACTCAGGTGGACATCGATGATTTTTCCGGACGAATTACGGTGACTCCAGGATTTTTTCCGGCGACCCAAAAGTAGCAGAATTTTGTGAAGAGTAATCTAAACTCATGGGTTTGAGGAATTGGGCTTCACTTTGGAAGGAGAAGGTGGAAGAGTTTTACAAAGACAAGGATTTGGAATTTGAGCTACAAAAGGAAAGGGATTTTATTCCTAAGAGGATTGCAAGGATATTGAAGCTTATAAATAGAGAAGTTCTACACACACCTCTTTACACACACAACACTTGTGTTTTTGCTTGCTTTCAAAATTCTTCTTTTAACTATTTGTGTGAACTTTAAAAAAATTCTCCCTTTAATTATTTGTGTGAATTTCAAAAACATGAGTAGCTAATTTTCTTATTAATTATGGATGAATTCCTAGTTCTAAACATGTTTTGAGTTTTGTTTTTAAATCTACTTTGAAGTTTTTCACATGATTATCGTTTGTTTTTACTAATAGGAATGTTTATACATTCATGGTTGATTGATAGATTGTTTAGGAGGCCTACTAAATTGATTTGTTAATTGATCTAAAACTAGTGAAAGTTAGGGGATAAGTAATCGTTTCTTGACTCTTTACATAAGTAGCAAACACGAGACCTTACGGAGGGATTCGGTGGAGCAATTGTGTGTGGAGACAACGTTAGAAAGTAGACCTTGAGCTAGGAGTCTCACTACTAATATCAACCTAATAAATTCATAAATCTTAATGCGTTTAACTAAATTACATCTTGAGTGAGCTACTACTAGGTGGTTTGGTGAATAGAATCCGGTAGTCGAGAACTTCCGTATCCGGTGATACTAGGATTTTAGTGGTTTAGCACTGAGCTAGCTGCTTTACCTACTGTTGGTGATAATCTGTGACTAATAAAAAGTGGAAAAGAACATTACTTGAATCATTGTTTTGCAACGAAGAAGGATTCCTTGATCTAATCTCTCTTATTGATTTCAACTTAAACTTTTAATTACTTTATTTACTTTCTTTCGTTTTTAAAATCTAAAACCAATCCCCCCTTTTTGTGACAACTAAACAACTAAAATTTCTTGCTCCTCGTGGGAAAGAACTTGACTACACTATATTACTTGTTAATTAGGTGGAAAATATTAATTAATTTGTTGTGGTTACGACACGCATCAAATTTTGGCGCCGCTACCGGGGAGCAGCGGACGATTTTAGTTGTTTTATTTTATTATTTTTTTTTGCTTTATTCTTGCTTTGTTAGATTCTATATCGTATCTAACTTAGTTTTCGAGAATCTTGTTTCAGGTATTGTATCTTTGGTGAATGCTTAAAGAGGGCAAACCAAGTCCAATTGGTATACGTCTTCGATCCGGCACTCAACTAAAGGACCTCTTTCGAGCGGTTAACACTCCACTTCCTCCTTCTTCATCTAGTGATTTCGCAGATTCCGATATAGACGAAGAAGAAATGGCTAATCGTACACTCAAGTATCTAGCTTATCACAAGCTAGACACACAACAATGGTGTATCCAAACTAATTCAACCTTCGAGATCAAGCCGGGGTTGATTAGAGAGTTACCAAAGTTTCATGGCATGGCGAATGAAGATCCAAACAAACATCTTATGGACTTCTCTACCATAGTCATGGCTATGCTTCCACCGGAGACTAATGCGGATGGAGAAATGTTGAAAGCTTTCCCGTTCTCTTTGGAGGGCAATGCTAAAGAATGGTTGTATTATTTTCCTTCCGGAAGTATCACCACATGGAATTGGATGAAGAAACTTTTCCTCGAGAGATATTTTCCTGTCTCAAAAGCTACTCAAATTCGCAAGGAGATTTGTGGGATGAAGCAAAATGAGGGAGAGTCATTGTATGAATGTTGGGAGCGATACAAGAGATTGGTGGCAAGATGTCCACACCATCAATTCAGTGACGTCATGATACTCCAATACTTCTATGAAGCTCTCCACCCAAGTGATAGATCTCTTCTTGATGCCGCATGTGGTGGTGCACTAATGAACAAGACGTTGACCCAAGCTAGAGAGTTGATTGAAAGTATGGCTGCGAACTCGCAACAATTCTACACAAGAGGAGAAACAACGGTTAGGCGAGTGCATGAAGTTAGTGATTCATCATCGTACCTTGAAAAAAGGATGGGGAGCATGGAAAGGGTAATGCAACGAATGGCCGCGGTAATTATTCCGGATGATGAGACCGAGCAAGTAAATGCTTTATATCCAAATCAAAGGCCAAGGTACGATCCATACTCCAATACGTATAATCCCGGTTGGAAGGATCACCCTAACTTTAGTTATGCCAATAAACAAGCGGCAGCTCCTAATCCATATGTGCAACAAAGTGGTTTCCAAGAATCACGCTTCCAACCTCAACAACAATTCCAACCACAACAAGTCAAGGAGCGTGATTCTTCGAGTGATGACAAGCTCAATGCGTCAATGCAAGGCATGCAAGGTCTTACTTCTATGTTACAACAAAGGCAACAAAAGAATGGATCGGCCATTAAGGCTTTAGAAACCCAAATGGGACAACTGGCAACCGATGTGCATCTATTGAAATCTCAAGCATCCAAAAAGCTTCCTTCACAACCATTTGTGAATCCAAGAGAGAATGTTAATGCGGTGACGTTAAGAAGTGGAAGACAAGTGGAGAGTCATAATCATCATGAAGAAACTAGTGAAGAGGTGGTCAAAGACAAGGAGGAAGTCGCACCAAAGGATAATTCAACACCAACCGACCAATCCAAGGAACCGGTTCCTAGTTTCACTACTCCACCTCATTTTCCTAGTCGTTTTGCTAAGTCCAAGAAAGAAGCTCAAGACAAGGCACTCATGGATATCTTCAAGAAGATAGAAATCAACATCCCATTCATAGAGGCCATCAAGACAATGCCAAGGTATGCTAAGTTCATGAAGGAATTATGCACAAAGAAGGATAGGTTGCTTGATAATGAAATTACTAAAGTTGGCGAGAGTGCGTCGGCTATGCTATTAAAGAAGATGCCTACAAAGTGCACGGATCCCGGTGGTTTCACGGTGCCAATTACTATTGGTGGAAAAGGTTTGAACACGCTTTACTTGACTTGGGAGCTTCCATAAGTGTAATGTCGGCCGATATATATGACACCTTGAATCTTGGACCTTTGAAAGATACAAGAGTTATTATCCAATTAGCAAACAAGTCTAACATATATCCTAAGGGACTTGTAGAAGACGTGATAGTGCAAGTGAATGAGCTAATTTTTCCGGTTGATTTCTTCGTGGTGGATATAGACAACAATGAGAATCGTTCATCTACTTCTTTACTTCTTGGGAGGCCATTTATGAAGACCGCAAAGATGAAGATTGACGTTGACAAGGGGACACTTATTATGGAATTTGATAAGGAGATAATACACTTCAACATATTTGAAGCCATGCGCTACCCAAGTGATGTGCATTCCGCTTACTCCATTGATGTGGTTAGTTCGTTAGCGCAACAAATGGTGGAATTGAGTCGAAAGGACGAACTTGAGGTGGTGTTGCAAAAGAGCATTGAATTGGACGTCCACGGCTTGTCTAATTTGGATGTTGAAATCTCAAAGAAATTGGTGGAGATGTGTGGTGCCTTGACGGCATTGCAAGAAGCTAAAAAGGGTAATGTTTCATATATTTCTTTACCCATGGATGATGAATTACTTGTACCATCTATTGTGAAGGCGCCTAAGCTAGAATTGAAGCCACTTTCGGAAAATTTGAAGTATGCTTCTTGGGAGATGAAGATGATCTTCCGGTGATTATTGTAAAGAACCTCACACCGGTACAAGAAGACCGTTTGCTTAGAGTTTTGAAAGAGCACAAAACGGCTATTGGGTGGACAATTGCGGACATCAAAGGCATTAATACATCCGTGTGCATGCATAGAATTCTAATGGAAGAGAGCGTGAAGCCGGTACGTGATGCTCAACGTAGGCTTAATCCTCCCATGATGGAGGTTGTGAAGAAAGAGATACTCAAATTGCTAAGTGTCTGGGTGATCAACCCATATCCGATAGCAAATGGGTTAGTCCGGTACAAGTGGTACCAAAGAAGTCCGGTGTTACGGTTGTTAGAAATCAAGACAATTAACTTGTTCCTACAAGAGTTCAAACCGGTTGGAGAGTGTGCATTGATTATCGAAAGCTTAATTCCGTAACTCGAAAGGATCACTTTCCTTTACCTTTCATTGATCAAATGTTGGAGCGGTTTGCGGGGGATTCTTATTATTTTTTCTTGGACGGTTATTCGGGATACAACCAAATTGTTATTGCACCGGAGGACCAAGAGAATACCACTTTTACTTTTCCGTTTGGAACGTTTGCATATAGATGGATGCCGTTTGGTCTTTGCAATGCACCGGCTACTTTCCAAAGATGCATGGTTAGTATATTTTCGGACTATGTGGAGCGCATCATCGAGGTATTTATGGATGATTTCCGTGTTTACGATAATTCTTTTGATAGTTGTTTAGACAACCTTGACCTAGTTCTTAAACGATGCATAGACATAAACCTTGTCCTTAATTGGGAGAAATGTCACTTTATGGTAAACCATGGAATAGTACTTGGTCACATCGTGTCCTCTTGAGGGCTCGAAGTGGACAAGTCAAAGATAGATTTAATAAGAAACTTACAATATCCCACTTCGGTGAGGGAAATCCGTTAATTTCTTGGCCATGCAGGTTTCTATAGGCGGTTTATCAAGGATTTCTCCAAAATCTCCATGTCGATGTGCAAGTTATTACAAAAGGAGGTACCTTTTGACTTCAACAAGGAATGCAAGGATGCCTTTGACAAATTTAAGGCAATGCTGACAAGTGCGCCAATTATCAAATCACCGGATTGGAATCTTCCATTTGAATTAATGTGTGATGCTAGTGATTATGCGGTTGGAGCCGTTTTGGGCCAAAGAGTGGACAAATTATCCCATGTTATCTACTATCCATCGAGGACCCTTAATGATGCACAAATCAACTATTCTACCACGGAAAAGGATTTATTGGCTATAGTTTTTGCATAGGAAAAGTTTCGATCATATTTGGTGGGCACAAAGGTTATTGTATATTCCGATCATGCCGCACTTAAATACTTAATAAAGAAAAAAGAAGCTAAGCCAAGGCTAATCCGATGGATCGCTACAAGTGTTCGACATAGAAATTCGAGACAAGAAAGGTGTGGAAAATACCGTTGCGGATCATCTCAGTAGACTTGTTATGTCTCAAGAAGAACTTCCATTACAAGACCGCTTTCCGGACGAACAACTTTTCTCCTTGGAAAATTCTACACCTTGGTACGCATATATAGTGAATTACTTGGTAACCAGGAAGGTACCTAATACAATGTCTAACTTCCAAAAGATGAAACTTAAGAAGATAGCCAAGCAATATGTGTGGGATGAACCATACTTATGGAAATATGGCGTGGATCAAATGATACGAGGTTGCGTGCCGAATTCCGAATTTCAATCTATTCTTTATTTTTGTCACACTCTTGCTTGTAGTGGTCATTTTGGTTCTAAACGTACCGCTCTCAAAGTTCTCGAGAGTGGATTTTATTGGCCAACCTTGTTTGAAGATGCACATGTTTTTCGCAAATCGTGTGATAGATGTCAAAGAACGACCAATCTAGGTGCTCGAAATCAAATGCCACTCACACCAATCCTCACCGTTGAGATTTTTTATGTGTGGGGAATCGATTTTATGGGCCCTTTTGTCAATTCAAATAGAAATTTTTATATACTTCTTGCGGTGGATTATGTTTCGAAATGGGTGGAAGCTAGAGCCACCAAAACTAATGATTCTCAAGTTGTTTGTGATTTTGTAAGAGAAAACATATTCACTAGGCATGGCACACCAAGAGTGGTGATAAGCGATGGAGGATCACATTTCAAGAAGGCTTTCCACGCTCTCCTCAAGAAATACAACATTACACATAATATTGGTACGCCTTATCATCCACAAACTAATGGACAAGCGTAAATTTCAAACCGGGAAATCAAGTCCATTCTTGAGAAAACGGTGAATACTACAAGGAAAGATTGGAGCTTTAATCTTAATGATGCACTTTGGGCATATAGAACGGCACATAAGACACCAATTGGAATGTCTCCATATCGGTTGGTTTATGGTAAAGCTTGTCATCTTCCGGTTGAACTTGAACATAAGGAATATTGGGCGATAAAGAAATGCAACATGAAGTATGATGAAGCGGGGAAGAAAAGAAAGTTACAACTACATGAGCTAGAGGAGATACGTAATGATGCTTACGAGAGTGCCCGGATTTACAAGGAAAAGACCAAGCTTTTTCATGACAAGATGATTTCTCGGAAAAGCTTCAAAGTAGGACAAAAAGTCCTTTTATATCATTCTCGCCTTAAACTATTTCCTGGAAAGTTAAGGTCCCGTTGGATTGGACCATATGTTGTTACTAATGTTTTTCCTTATGGTGCAGTTGAAATTACTAGTCTTAGAGACAACTCGGTTTCCAAGGTCAACGGCCATAGATTGAAGCCATACTACGAGAACATTGCATATGTGAATGTGGAGGAACTTTCATTTGAGGATTCACTCCCTCTGGAGGAGTAATGTGAAGCAAGATCCAAGTCGGGCCGTCGAATTTAAAACAAGCGCTTAATGGGAGGCAACCCATAGGTTTTGTATTTCTTATCCTTTTGCTTTTTTTTTTTTTTTTTTTTTTTTTTTTTTTTTTTTTTTTTGTTTAGTTTGTTTATTTTTCTTGTTCCATATCATGTTAGAATTTCCCACCTTGACTTTACTAGGAGGATTCAATTACATTGAGGACAATGTAAGGTTTCAGTGTGGGGGAGTGGTTAAGCATTTATTTAAAAAAAAAATTGCATAAAACCTCCAACTTATAGAGATTTTAGAGTCACTAGCATACTCCTAGGTATGTTTACATAGAGAATTCTGACCGACATAACTGAACTTGGAAGTGTTAGGGAACTACGTTCGGATTTCTTGCTTGTTAGAGTGTTAAATAATGGATTTAATCATGCCGGAGATACAGATTAGGAGCAGGGAGACATGCATTATTAGAGTTGATGATCAATCGTTAGTGGAGACTACCCTATTTATATCATGCGAGGCACCGACCAGATTTCTTTATAAATAACTAAAGAGCTTTCTTTTGAGTGTGTGTCACCGTACATTAATTCCGGGTAGAATGGTGAGCTACCTAACCTCCCACCAATAGAAGCACTACTTTGTGATCTCTTGAGTGCTAATTTTGTCAATCATGAGGGTGACATCTATAGATGAAATCCTCCTTCTTGTAGTTCGATTTGCAGTTAGCACCATTCTCTCTCTCGACAACAACGGGTCCATAGAAACACCATCATCATCGACAAGGGGGCGACATCAAAATCTACAAGGAAAGTTGAAAACGTTCAAGGTTAACAAGCAACAGAACAAGAAAAGAGTAAATTTCATATCCAAGTAAAGCAACATATAATGAGCGAATTTTTTGATATATACATGTTGAAGACTTACGTATAAGAAGCATAATTTTATATCCAAGTTGAAGACTTATTTACAAGAGCAAAGAAAATAAAAAGGTGAGAATTATTGAAGTTTATGATTTCGAGACGATACAAGTTGTGAAGAATCAAGAGGTAAAGTACTTTTCCAAGGCCATGGTTTGTTTTTATTTTCACTTTGTTTTGTATTTTATTTCTCTTGTTTCTAAAAAAAAATAAATGAAAAAAATGAAAAAAAAAAGAAGAAAAAGAAAAAGAAAACAATGAGACAAGAGAAAAATTTATCATTGGTTTTATTTATTTAATAAGCCGTGGGAAGGAAAATCTATAAGGAAGTTTCAAGCGACAAGGATTTTGAGGAAGAAAGTTACAAATTGTCAAGGAATTACGAAGTTCGAGCATTTATCATCAATAGTTGAGGCCGAAGACAACGACCAAGAAGATGAAAACGAGGATCGAAGACGTTTCTATTGGATGACGTGAGAGTGGCGTTATCATAATTGGCAATCGGATGTGAAGGTGAGTAAGTAATCTCATCCTCGATAATAGTGGTTGATTTCCTTTCTTAGAGATCGTCAGAAAAATGGTTTTTCCAAAATGTTAAAAGATGTGGGTTTTCAAAATATTTCGGAAGTTGTCCTTCCCACCTTCAACGTGTTGCAGTATTTCTCTCTTCATTCTTACCTGCACACATGTGAGAACCATAAAAGTACGTCCTTTGAGTGCAATTTCATAAAACCCTTTCTGGTGAGGCAGAAGTTGAGGCGAAATGCTTATTGATCGCTCTTAAACACGCATTCTCTCATTATGGTGTGGTTATTTCTCACTCAACATTTAAGAATGAGAATATGTTCTTTGGTATTTCTAACTTCTTATTACTAGCATGCAGAAACTTTATGTCTTCATATCTCTTTGGATGCTTGGGATGCTGGAAAGCTTTGAAGTTGTAAGTTTTAGTATGATTTGCTCGAGGACTAGAAAAGTCTAAGTGTGGGGGAATTTGATAGGTGTAGAATACATCCTATTTATTATCTATTGTTTATGCTTTCTCTGCTATTTTTCTTGTAAATTATGTATTTTACGCAGGTTTTTGAGTTATTAGGTATTTTGGAGTCGCACGGAGGAAAAGAAGAAGAAATCACCCAATTTGTGCGAAATGGGCAATATTGTCATTTCATAGGCGAACACTATCTGGAGCCCAATCAAGGTTAAGGGAAACTCTCTTTGGAGGAGTGCTAAAGACAGACCAGTCAAGGATAAGAGGCTAGAAAGTTGGTTAACCCTTATCAGAAGTAACCGAGTGCAAGAATAGGCCAAAGTTTATAACTTAACCCTAAAATCGAGATTTGCATCTCATTCATTCCACCTGAAATGGAGGCATCAGCTGCTGCTGTTAATACCATATCGAGAAACTGATGGGAGCTGAGATTTTGATCGGTCTATGATTGTAAATATCGAGAAGAAATGATGAAGGAACTATTGTATATATCAGAGAGTGAAGAGTATTGTTGTTGTTGAACAACACAGAGAGGATGAAATTGAGGGTTCTGCGGATGAATCAAATCGAGAGTTGTTTTTAATGGGAATTAGGGAGAAGACAAGAACTGATATGGGTTAGATGGAAATGGTCGAACTGAGAGAGGAAATCGAATCGATCACATGAATTAAGAAGAATTGAAGTTGTTGAATTAGTTTTGTTCGGAAAGAAGAATGCAGCAGAGATTATGATGGAGTAGCTGTTGTTGGTCGTTATGAAGAAGAAGGCAGAAATTGCAGTTGTGGGTTTTGATAATTTAGGGTTTTCTTGTGAATTGGAGGGCTGAATATGGTGATGGTAAAAGATGATGTTGGTATTGAAACAACCGAGAAAAGGAGAGATTGATATTGTTTCTGTCGTGACTGAAATTAGGAGATGGGTTCGACAGAACAGGGAGGATTCTCATGGGTTGATGCTTGTTTGAGCTGTAAAACAAGAGGCTGTGAAGAAGTTGAGTCGATGCTGTTACACCGTGAAGCTCAGGGAAGTGTTGGTGGTGCTGTGTAGTTGAATTACAAAGATGTTGCAAGAATTGAAAAGCTGATGATAATCTGAAGCTTTTAATGCTTGATTTACAATAGATGAATGTGTAGGATTGTCGCAGGGAAGAAGAAAATGGCCTGAAATTATGGCCGGATTAATCCTGAAAAAAGAGGAAACTCTGTCTAAATCTTTCCTCCGGCGAGTCAACTCAGACCAGCGATGAGACGATCCAGCTCAGTGACTAAGATCTACTCAGACGACTCAGACCTGAATAAGACCAGTCAGCTGAGTTATCATCTGACTCGTTGCTGACTCAATGGCTGACTCTCTCTTCCCTTTGACCCCTTGACTAACGGTTTTACCAGTCTGACCGTTAACTGTAACGGCATCAGACGGTATATTCCTCCGGTGACCGGCAGTGATACTCAGGTGGACATCGATGATTTTTCCGGCCGAATTCCGGTGATTCCAAGATTTTTCCGGCGACCCAAAAGTAGCAGAATTTTGTGAAGAGTAATATAGACTCATGGGTTTGAGGAATTGGGCTTGAATTTGGAAGGAGAAGGTGGAAGAGTTTTACAAAGACAAGGATTTGGAATTTGAGCTACAAAAGGAAAGGGATTTTATTCCTAAGAGGATTGCAAGGATATTGAAGCTTATAAATAGAGAAGTTCTACACACACCTCTTTACACACACAACACTTGTGTTTTTGCTTGCTTTCAAAATTCTTCTTTTAATTATTTGTGTGAACTTTAAAAAAATTCTCCCTTTAATTATTTGTGTGAGTTTCAAAAAACATGAGTAGCTAATTTTCTTATTGATTTAGGATGAATTCCTAGTTCTTAACATGTTTTGAGTTTTGTTTTTAAATCTACTTTGAAGTTTTTCACATGATTATCGTTTGTTTTTACTAATAGGAATGTTTATACATTCATGGTTGATTGATAGATTGTTTAGGAGGCCTACTAAATTGATTTGTTAATTGATCTAAAACTAGTGAAAGTTAGGGGATAAGTAATCGTTTCTTGACTCTTTACATAAGTAGCAAACACGAGACCTTACGGAGGGATTCCGTGGAGCAATTATGTGTGGAAACAACGTTAGCAAGTAGACCTTGAGCTAAGAGTCTAACTACTAATATCAACCTAATAAATTCATAAATCTTAATGCGTTTAACTAAATTACATCTTGAGTGAGCTACTACTAGGTGGTTTGGTGAATAGAATCCGGTAGTCGATAACTTCCGTATCCGGTGATACTAGGGATTTAGGGGTTTAGCACTGAGCTAGATGCTTTACCTACGGTTGGTGATAATCTGTGACTAATAAAAAGTGGAAAAGAACATAACTTGAATCATTGTTTTGCAACGAAGAAGGATTCCTTGATCTAATCTCTCTTATTGATTTCAACTTAAACTTTTAATTACTTTCTTTCGTTTTTAAAATCTAAAACCAATCCCCCCTTTTTGTGACAACTAAACAACTAAAACCTCTTGATCCTCGTGGGAACGAACTTGACTACACTATATTACTTGTTAATTAGGTGGAAAAATATTAATTAATTTGTCGTGGTTACGACACGCATCATGCGGCTGTGGAATATTTTAGGGGTCATCTTGCATCTTTATAGACTCCTTGATGAATGCATTTAGCTTCGGCTTTATGATTGCATCTAAATTTGTTGGTATATTAATACACCTTTGGTCATGAAGTATCTCCGTGGAAATTTCATTAGGATCTCACTAATTTTCGTACCTTTTCCAATTTTATTGACAAAAAGGTGGAGAATTAATGTGTAGTTTCATACTACAAATACATATGGTTTACGGATCATTATGTACGGGGGGGTGGTTTTCATGTTGAGATAAAGTATTGACTAAGGGGGAGTGATACACATCACCATAGTATTGTTGTCAAAGTTGTGATACAATTGAACTTTGATACTGTGTAATAATACTATAACATTGTATAACAATGATTGAGAGCATTTGTTTTCTCATTGTTATAGCTACAGATCCTCGACGATGATAATGCTAAACTTACAACCTTTGGGATCATTGGAGTACTTGGAAGTGACGAAGATTTCGAGGCGTGTTGGAGATGCCAAGGAGATCAAGCATGTGGATATGTATTGATAGTTTTGTCACTAAATTTGACAAAGGGAGAGATTGTTAGAGCATTGCTCGGTCGAAATCGCATGCGTTGCTATCTCAAGCATGTTTGTCAATGTTAGTGATCAAAACTATAAGTCTTGATTTCTAGCCTATTTATAGATATCTCGGACTAGGACATAGATAGTGTAGTTGAGCTTAGATCTCTCGGCGTTCATCATTTGAAGACGAAGAACTACTAAGGGGAGCTTGTGGAACTTCATCAACAAAAGGTATGTGGAGACTTAAACTCATCTACCACTTGGAAAATCTATTTCTACTCTATTTTCTATATTGAGACATAAGTCGTGTTACGATATAGTTTTCTATTATTCACATTTGAGATTTCGAGCTGAGTTTATCTCGCTTATATATTTCTCGAAACATGTGTTGGAAAGCTTTCGCTTTAGCCATGTTCATCTTACATTCATGACGAAAGTCTGAATAAGATCATATGAAAATTGCCAAGTTACATCTAACATGGTTTGTGTGATACAATCATTGGTGTTTCCTTGGAATGTTTCATTATGATAATTTCAATAACTTGAAAATAGTTTTGATGAAAAATAGTTTGTGAACAAAAACTATATAACGTCCTCTAAGAAAGTTTCAATGATTGAAATTAAGAGTTGATGATATAATCATCCTTGGATATAAGCATATATAGTGTGTTCGCACATTAGTGTATAAATCCATAAACCGGGAACCAAGTGTATGCATATGTGTGTATACAAAATTGGTGAAGGAGACAACATAAGTATGCGTACCCATACGCATACTAGAGAAACTTTTCGAACCGAAAATATCTGCTGAGTTTGGGAATTACAAACTCCTAAACTAGTCACCTTAAGTATGCGTACTCGTACGCATATTGGCGGAAGTTTTCGAACCGAGAATTTCTGTTGAGTTTGGAAACTTAACAAACTCAAGTCCGGTTGCTTAAGTACGCATACCCGTACGCATACTTGAGCTGGTTATTTTGTCAAATCGGTATGTTCATGAACTTAAACATTTAAATCTTAAGGAATGCAATCTTTGCAAACCGTGACTATAATGTTCGTGATTGATTCGATTGAATCAAACCGATTTGGTTTCAATTTTGTCTTCTATATAATTGAAAAACTCTTTAACTAGTTTCAATTGAGTCATTTGAACTAGTTATGGATAAGATGAATAAGGTTAATATCAGAGTAAACATATGGCTAACCTCGGTTAACTATTTGAGCCAACATGAGTGTACGCGTTTGGGTACAGTTACATAAACCTAAAATGAGGGTACATTTCATTTGTGTGTAACAAGCTAAGTTCGGTCTAACGGTTGAAAGATATTAGCTTGGTTGAATCAGGTTTTTCATCTAACGGTGATTGTTGAATGCTTTGTTACCAAAGTAACTTGAATTTCAAATCCTGATTTGAAAACTATATAAAGGAGAACTCTAACAACTGGGAAACCTGATCCCCACACCTCATGTGTGATACTAGTTGTATTGATAGAGTCGATTCTCCTTTAACCTTAGGTTTCTTCTCGAGACCCTGTAGGTTAACAACTTGAAGACTTCATTAGGTTTGTGAAGCTAGACCGATACTACTTCTCTTATAGTTGTGTGATCTTATCTTGCTGATCTATCGTACGAGTACAATTGTAAAATTGTCTTGAGATTTATTTCTCCGATAGGCAAGATAGAAAAGTAGTCACAAACAATATTCGTCTCATCGTTTGTGATTCCACAATATCTTGTTTCGCTAGTCGATTAAGATTATTGTGAGGTGATTGATAATACTAGGCTGTTCTTAGGGAATATAAGTCCGGTTTATCAATTGGTTCATGTTCACCTTGATTTATCAAAAGACGGAACAAAAACTCTTGGGTATTTCTGTGAGAGACGGATTTATTCAATCCTATAGATTTTTCTGTGTGAGACAGATTTGTTTATCAAGTCTTCGACTTTGGGTCGTAGAAACTCTTGGTTGTGGGTGAGATCATCTAAGGGAATCAAGAACGTAACATCCTGCTGGGATCAGAGACGTAAGGAGCGCAAGTGTACCTTTCATCAGTGTGAGATTGATAAGGGTTCAACTAAAATCCAGTCCGAAGTTAATTGGCAGTAGGCTAGTGTCTGTAGCGGCTTAAAACAGTATGGTGTTCAAACTGGACTAGGTCCCGGAGTTTTTCTGCATTTGCGGTTTCCTCGTTAACAAAACTCTGGTATCTGTGTTATTTCTTTTCTGTATTATATTTTGTTATATAATTTAAATATCACAGGTTGTGCGTTAGATCAATCAATTAGAATATCCAACCTTTGGCTGTTGATTTACATTGATTGACACTTGGATATTAGTCTTTGGTACCATCAAAGTTATCTTTCTTGTATTTAATTAGACTCGCAGATTTCTATTTGCTTGAGTAAGAATTAAATCGAGAGATCGAGATATTACACTCTTTGATATATTTTATTCTAGATTGAGTCTGACTGTCTAGTTGATTCTCTAGAAAGTGTATCGGAGTAAGTCCTCACAGATTGTCAAACGAATTGTTGGGTGTGGTTGTTAGACCCCCGCATTTTCAGCTTACACTCACAGATTGTAATCGGTAAGCTCCGTATTTTATTTCTTTTATACGCATATAATAATATTACATTTTAACTTTTCATAGGAAAGACAAACCGACAAAGACACACTTACAATGTCCATTCAATCAACACCTAGCAAAATTTGTACAAGATTAATGAGGTTTGTATTTCTGTTCCTTCGCAAATCGTTGTCGTCGATACTGGATAGATTTATTCACCAGGAAGCCATTCATTTTTCTCGGTTATTTACAAAAATAAAAAAGAATCTGGAACCCAGTCGTCGTTATTTGTATATACTCCACTCTTTTAATCCATTTGTTATTAACAAAGGAAAAAAATAGTCGGTTAATATTGAGGGTTGAACCATTAACTCCCGAACTGAAAACATATGTTGCAACAACGAATCATCGTTTTCTGTTACCAAAGAAAGGTTAAACAATTCTGAGGTTATGGTCTAAAGACTAAACATTGTTTTTGCAAATTGGTTAGGAACTATTATGAGTTCATTATTCATGTAAACTCATCCTCAACCATCGTATTTTGAATATTCCACGCACCGAAAAGATTTTGGACGAGCCTTCAAATCAAAGTTCTCTTGCACCAAATGCGTGGTTGAGCCTAGGCCGAAGGCCAAGGTGATACCTAGTAAGTACTTAAAACTCCGGTTAAAAATAAAAATATAAGAATAAACATGTAAGTAAATAAATAAGAAAAAAAAAAGAAGCAGAGACGTGGGAGAAGAAGATCGCTGCTCAAGTTCACTCTTTATTCTTAAACTTTCATCAGTCCAAACACAACCCAAAATCTAATTATAAGACACGTCATGAAACATGTAAGTCGTCATATGGATGATATCTAACGATTAATAAGTTGTCTTCTTTTTCTTTTTCCAAAACGTTTTGTTCGGACCCAACCGTTATGAAAATTCATTCTAGTTTATTTGGGAAGCCTACTTGCGTGCATTATTATAAAAAACTATTTAGTTTATTATACAAATATACTTAGTTTATTTTGGAAGCCCAGCTTAACTTATTATGGAAGCCCATTTTGGTATATTTTGGAAGCCCATCATGGCTTATTATGGAAGTCCAATTGTTATTTTGGTCCCATAAAAGATTTATCGATCAAAAATTCTATCGATTAACCTTCAAACCCATGGTAGATTTGTTAAGCCTAATTAACCATCTATACCTTAGGGGAAGAAAAAAAAGAAACACAAATTAGGATAACGGTTGCTTATTATGATGAGGATCGAAATATTTATAACAATATCCATCTTTAACTGTTTAAGAAAAAAAATATTTATATAAAAATATAAAAAATTAGAAAAAAAAAACTATTTGAGATAATTATAAATCTTAGTAGAAAAAGGATATAATTAACATGGATTTTTATAATTATTTAAAATAATTACATATCCTGATAAAAAATGATAAGATTGACATGGATTTTTATTTTTTTCTTTTTAATTCACCTGCTTACTGTTCTCTTTAACTTTAGTATCGGAATATTTTTGTTGATACCTCATTTTGATTTACAATTACTAGAAAATTGAGGCAATAGCGGAGATCTGATCATCTTACGTATCTCGAATATTGTTGAAGTAATTTATTTTCCACCAACAATTAATATGTGTTAAAAAGCACACCACTATAAAACAATGATTTTAGAGTATAATTATAACAACTTTGGTTACGCCGAAAAGAGAAACACACATTTTATTGTTTTATGTACAAGGTTATGAAAGAGATTTAATATGAGATCTGGCAATGGTGGACATATTTAAATAATGTTTACTTTGTACCTAAAAACAAAATAAAATAAAATGTCTCTCAATTCAACTGGATTTGAGAGTGGGCTTACAGTGGGGCGCATGGATGATATTTTTTTTAACTAGGAATTACTGGCTAGTCCAGGAATGAGGGAATTGGTTACTGGCTAGTCCACTCCCAGAATTGATTTATCCTCTGGTCCAAAAACATGTTTTTGGACCAGAAACTTTATCCCTTATCCATCCACGTGCGGTTTACACAAGACCAGTTTTCAAATATTCCCAACATACCCTTCTGCAACTTAAAGTGAAGAACAGAAAACCAAATCAGTTTCTTTCCTCTTTTTTTCTTCTCAGATCGGTTTCTCTCAATTTCTGGTACTGTTTTTCAATCATCTTCATCTGAGCTTCGAATTAGGTTCTTCTGAGTTTCGAATTAAGTCATCTGAGCTTCGAACCAAGGTATTTATCCTTTCAATCATCCTCTTCTGTTGCTGTTCTAGAAATCTTGATGAATAATTAGGTTTATTCTGATCCGATTTCTATCAGGATAATTGTATATGATGTACATTGTTATCTTTTTATGATTTAGTTTTATGATTTCTGTTTTATGATGATTTACAATGTCAATTCAGTTTCGAAGTAATTTCCGTTCGTTTTTTAAGTAATTTTCGTGATTTTTGTGTGTTTCAATTAGGTATTTGAGCTTCAAATTAGGTTTATCTCAGATTTGAACAAGGTATGATTTCTTTTTATGATTTCTGTTCTGTTTTTTGTAATCTGATTTTTTGTATTTTCTACGTTTTTCTGCTGCTGTTCTGTTTAGTTTTCATTAGACAGATCTTGTAGTATGTATTACCAATACGTACTGCATATAGCGTGCTCTTTTTTCATTCTGCAGTAGATTCCAATACATATGAATATGAGTCAGTACATGTCAATACGTCCTGCATATAGCATGCTCTTTTTTCATCCTGCAGTAGATGCCAATACATATCAATATGAGTCAGTACATGTCAATACGTACTGCTTATAGCATGTCAATACAAAGACTCTTTTTGTTTCATCTCAGTACATGTCATTTTTTACAGGGTTAACATGTCTGACGTTGCTCCCAAACCAGACTTCTCCATCTATTCTCATGTATACCATAAGCAATATCATTTTGCATATGAGGTTACATCGTTTTCAACTTTAGAGGATTTGAAATTTTGCATCTGTAATATGTGGAGCTGGTTGACTCCATCGACTATTCTGGTTAACTATTTCCAGAATCAAGCGATAGTTCCTATTCTTGCCGATGTAACACTCGAGGGCATCTCTGCATTACATTCTTCAAAGCAATCAGCTTTCTTTGATTTGCACGTGGATGTAATTTCAAATGGCGCATCTAGGCGTATGGAAGTTGACAGTAATGCAGACTTAGTTGTCAGTGCAAAGAATAGTTATTTGAAAGAAGGTAAAGAAGCCCCAAGAGTGTTTTTTCAGATGGTTGGGATAATATTTTTGATGATACAGATCAATTATTCTATGATGGTGTTGATGCCGTACGTATAGCATGCCAAAAATACTGCATGAGAACTGGATATGAGGTAATTAAGAAGAAGAATGACCTTGAGAGATTCACCGCCGTATGTAGTGTGAAAGGTTGTTCATGGAAGCTTCACGCAACTGCCATTGGTAGTTCTATTGATGTTTTTAAGATAAAGGAATATGTGGGAAGGCACACCTGTGGCGGTGGTTATATGTTGAAGAATCCAAGAGTTACAAAAAAACTCATGAACAGTCTAATTCATGAGATGGTCAGGCACAACCCTCGCATAACACCAGCAGAGATCATAGATTATCTTAAAGTTGGTGGTGGCATTGAAATCCAGTATCACCACGCATATCATGAATTGAGTTGTCGCATAAACAGATTTTTGGTAATGATGTGAAGTCGTACACTGATTTTGCTTGGTGGGTGAATGTTGTTATGGAAACAAACCCTGGGTCATTTATTGATTTCGATTTCAATGATGCTACAAAAAGATTCAATAGACTTTTTGTTTGCTTTGGAGCTTGTATAGAGGGATATAAACTATGTCGTCCCATGATTTTCTGTGACTGTACATTTCTTACTGGAACTTTTAAAGGAGGTCTCATGGCAGCAACATGTCTTAATGGCAATCAAGGTAACTGGTTCTTTTTTTTTTTGATATGTAGTGTCTGGTAGTTAGATCACTCATATTGACCTTACTTCACTATCTGACAATGAGTATTGACCATACTACATACTACATATTGACTTTACTGAGTATGAGATAAACCATACTGCATGTGAAAATGTAGTGTCAATCAGTTGCTTAACATGTTATTATGTAGTGTCAGGTTTTCACATATCAACAAAGAGGTAAACCAATTGCATGTCAATATGTAGTGTCAATATTAGTTGCTTAACATAACTAGTAATTCCTTTTTGCAGGATTTTATCCGCTTGCGTTTGCTTTAGTACCTGGTGAAGACAATATCAGCTGGGAATGGTTTTTCAAGAAACTGAAGGAGGCTTTGAATGATGATCGCCCAATCACTTTTATGACTGACCGAGGTGAAGGGTTGGTTAAATATATTCCCAAAGAGTTCCCTGATTCTCATCAAAGATATTGTTACTTCCATTTGGACAAAAACTTACCTATCGCAAAGTCTGAAGAAAAGTATAAGGAAGTGACTGATGCTTTCCGAAAGGCGACATATGCTCTTTCTCCTGCAACATACGAGGAAGGTCTTCAAGAAATGGTTAATTTGGGAAGGCCTTATGTTGCTTACTACTACCACAACATTCCAAAAGAAAAGTGGTCCAGTGCTTTCTTCAAGGGCTGTAGTTATGGTTACACTTCATCTAGCGTTGCTGAATCGTTCAATAGCTGGATTAACAAAGAGAAGAAATTACCTGTGTGTGCGTTCGTTGACTCGATCAGGTTTGTATCAGTTTCCTTAGTCACAGTACAAGCTTATATTAGTTTTATTTTTGTAACAGTATTAGCATATATGTTCTGTTAATCTACGTATATTTTTAGTATAACAGACTTGCTATCCCCTTGTCGTGTAGGATACGTATGATGGAAATGATGTCAGAACGTCGTGAAGAGAGTCTCTTGATGGACCTAGAACTGCTAACCCCTACGTATCAAGCCTTT
Organism: Papaver somniferum; assembly: GCF_003573695.1. Classification (NCBI taxonomy): domain Eukaryota; kingdom Viridiplantae; phylum Streptophyta; class Magnoliopsida; order Ranunculales; family Papaveraceae; genus Papaver; species Papaver somniferum. The sequence continues at coordinate 101,852,298 of NC_039368.1, forward strand.
CTTGAACTACACATCCAAATTGGTCGTCCCTGGAAAGTTAGCCAGTCAGATGCTAATCGTTATGAAGTGCATTCTCCAAGGTTAGCGTTTACCCCTAATCTCTATCATCTGAATGTTATTTACTTTCTCTTTCTTTTTTTTAAGTACCATGTTTCTGTGAGAAAATATAAATATGTACTGTGTATATTAGGTGTACTAAAAAATAACACATGAATATTTACTGTGCAGATCTCATATGGTAGATCTAGAGAGAAAAACTTGTACTTGCCAACGATGGCGCGTTTATGGTTTTCCATGCTCGCACGCTACTGCAGCTGTTACGAGATCTGGAGGAAGGATTCTTGATTACGTTGAAGATTATTTCAAAGTTACCACTTTTCGTAAGCTATATTCAATAGCTATTAGACCCGTTCCTAACCACGACAGGTATGTGTCTTTAATCAGTACATTTTCATATTTTGCATAACAATATGTAATGGTAGATACCACTTAAACATGTAATAGCAATTGAAACTGTCAACATAAACCTACTTACATATGGATGTTACATACTGATATGTAATGGTAGATACCACTACATTTTTTTATATTTGTTTTTCAGGAACAATATACCGTGTACATATTCATATGTAGTTGTGGTTCATTCCATTTATATGATACTTTTTTTTTCTCACAGGCCCGATGAGTATCACGTAGATGATATCGTTCTCCCAGCAGAAGTAATTAGGTCTCCACCAGGCAGGATAAAGGGGAAACGTATTAAGTCTGCATATGAGACTAGTAGAAAATCTATCAAGTGTTCAAACTGTAATTTGAAGACTCATCACAACAAGGCAACATGCAATCTTATCCGACAGTATGAACTTTCTGAAGAATGATTTTGTGTCAGGTATGTATTTCCGTCAGATACATATTAATGTCTTAATTAAGTAAGTTTGATACAATACAATGTACTTTTAAGCAAGTAGTGTTCTGATTTCTCTTTTTCTTTTATCACAGGCTTGAACGTGCAGCAGAATGTTATATCGATGATGTTGCCAGATTCCTTTTCCACAATTCTTTCCTCTAGCCCTTGTTCTATTCTACCGTTTTTCTTTTTGATTTTTTCAGTACCAACTGAATTTGGTTAATAAGTATTTCATTTACAGTACATACATTACAAGTGTACTGAAAATACTGTTTTTGTTGTTTCTTAGAACATCTTTTGGTTTTTGAAACATTATAAGTCTATCAAAATGTAGTTATTGTAGTTATTTTCGAATAATGAAATATGTTGTTAATTCTATCAAAATGTCAGTATCTATCACCAGTAGTGAAGTATTTACATACTGAAATTACATGTCAGTATTGTAGTGTTAGTATCTACCACTACATACTGATATGTAGTGGTTGTAGTGTAACCATACTAGATGTTTGTAACAAGAAAACAATTAAATATGTACTGGTTTGTGGTTTAACCATCTTCCAGTAAGATTATTTAGAACATCTTTTGGTTTTCCAGCTGATTCACCATCTTCATGGGGGTCGAGGGGGCAGCGCCCCCTCGTATCAACAACACAAAATCATGTTTAAGTAACACAATTGAAATATCACTACATTAAAGTTAAACCCAAATTCAAATTAAAAATCACTACATATTAGATATATGTTTTTGAACATTCTTGAACTCATGAAATGAAATGAAACCAAGAATAAAAAGAAAAGAAAATAGGTAAATAGTGATATGTACTGTCAGATTACTTTTAGCAAGTAAGACTATTTTTGTGTCATCTGCCAACTGATTTCTGGTGGAGATGCTTTCAGCAATTTGCATGCTAACGGGACCCTTTCGTTACGAATCTTCACTAGCACTTCTTCATCATCTCCCAAAGGCACTCCCACATATTTTCTTTTTGACATCATCTTCATAAAATGCATCACAAACAGTAGACAGTCTGGCGATCCCCCTTGTTGAGGTGCTTCACATTCATTCACTATTACATTCTTCATTGTTACTTTTTTCTTCTCCAGCGAGTACACGTTGATAGGTACGTACATGTAATCTGCCATTTTGCAGGCGTGTGGATAACAAATACCTCCCCATTCAGCCTTAGAAGAATTGTAGTGGTTGAACACCATTTTTTCGCAGTCATACTCAAGTAGCGTCCAATGAAGATTGTGGTGGCACATTGGTACAAGAATCTTCTTGATACTTTCATCCATCGCCAATATTGGTTTGTAAACAGAATCATGTGCTGCTCCTTTGAGGTTATCCGGGAACTCGACATTGTACTGAAAACATGGATGTACTTGAAATAGTTTATATCTAATGTTGTTTTATGCAATATTGATATGTAGTGTACCTACCCCTACATACTTTTTTAATTTTTGAATATGTGCTGTAGTAAATATGCAGTGTAAGATAACAACTTACCCAAACGGACGGATCCAGATGCAACACAGGCAAGTATTTCCTGTATACTTCGTGCATCGGTTGCTCATTCTGAAATTTGGTGTTAAGCTTGTATTATGCGTAGTTGAGAAGATCTTGTTCTAATAAATCGTTCTGCACCAAGTCATCAACTGTAGTTCCACTTACACAAAGACCACCTTCTCCCACTCTCCAAGCAATTGAGCTAGAAAATAAACGACGTAAAGGTTAGTATTCTTTGTGTAACAGTACATACTGATATGTTTTTCTCAGTATTTTTTATACAAATATGTATGTATATCAAAAGTACATACACAAACTAATAGTACATATCAATATAAAAGTGTCAATTGAGAACTCGCCTAAGATTTTTTGCATTATTGATGTATGTTGAAAGAGTACTCTTTTGTTCATCGTTCATGTCATTATAGAATGGTGATTAGTCAGTTTCCGGAAATACTTGCGCAATTTAAGCTTTCTCTTTTTGTTTAGCGGTATTGCTTCTGCTGCTGCAGCTTTCGGTCCTTTATATGATGGTGAGAACTTACTTCCACTCTCATAAATATCATCTACCTTCTTTGCAGGATGGGAACGAGTAACAGGTCTGGTGGGTGTTGTTACCTGCTGCTTTTCGGGCTTTGAAGCGCGCTTTTTGTTCACTTTTACCATTTTTTGTTTCTGGCTTGGGCTAAACTGTTCCTGCATTTTTAATCAACATAAAAAAATATGTAAATATCTATATTGCATAAAACATAGTTACATCACCTAATCATTTTTGAAAGCATGTAGTGGTATATGATTGTATGGTATAGTGATTTCTAGTGCTACCATACTGATATACATATCAGTATGTAGTGATTTGTAGTGTAATATTAACTACACAAAATGAGATTTTTAGTACATATCATTCACCTATGATGGAACCTCCAAAACATCTTGCGAGGGGACATCCAGAACATCTTGTGATGAAACATCCAAAGGATCTTGTGATGGAACCTCCAAAACATCTTGCGAGGGGACATCCAGAACATCTTGTGATGAAACATCCAAAGGATCTTGTGATGCAACCTCCAAATGACTTTTTGAACTGGTTGTCAGTATGTATTCTTGTTGCTTACCTGTAACTTCACCTGCATCTTTCGGTTCAATGGGTTCTTGTTGCTCAGTTGTTTCTTGTGGAATTTGTAAAGGCCGCAAATCTCTTCCAAACAGATTATCAAATTGTTCTCGTAAGTTAATACCAAAAAGACCATCGTTGTTATCTGGAAGGAGGTATGCAAACTCTTCGACATAAACACCAATGCCAGAGTTTGCCATTTCTATAAAATCTGGCATAGACAGCTTTTCAATGTGTTCCAAACTCGACATCATAGTAAACAAAGGTACATCCAGCAAATGAAACTCTTCCGCCGCCAATCCGGCGTTATACTCTGGAAATTTCCGCGAATTAACTACAACTGAAGACTTCGTTTCTAGCATAGTTGTAAGCAACTCCTTTGCTGCTTCCTGCCTAACTTCAAGTTGATCAACCTGCAAAAATCAATTGAAACTGTCAACAAAAACCTACTTAGCTTGAGTTTTTGCTATGTCTACCACCACAAGAATGTACTGTTACATATAAATATGTTCCAATACAAGAATGTACTGTTACATATCAATATGTAATGGTAGATACCACTACATATTGATAAGTAACAGATAGATATTGATATGTAACAGATAGATAGTGGTATACAAGAATGTACTGTTACATATCAATATGTAATGGTAGATACCACTACATATTGATATGTCACAGATAGATATTAATATGCTACTTAGACTACGTACTGATATGCTACTTACCTGTGTGTTTTCTTTGCCCTTTTTCTCTTGTATCTCTTTGACTTTTTGCTCCAAATTAGATTTAGCCCAATTTTTAACCTCAGAACGCGGAACTTCAACATCATGGAACTTCAATACTGAAGTTGTTGACAATTCAACCTCAGAGGTGGCATTAGCATGCGTTTGATATTTCGGTGTTGACAAACCAACTTCAGGAATGTTGACATTAGCATCTGTTTGATCTTCCGGAGAACCTTGTATTTCGTTCTCAACTATTTGGTCCACATTCAACTCTTCATTGGGGTTTCTTGGAGTAGGTGTACATCCCAAGCTAACATAATCTTCCTGGCTGGATTCTCTCTGCAAAGGGAAAGCTTTCCGGTAAATATCATGCAACATGAACTCAAGCTTTGAAGCGTCAACCGGTTCGCCCTCTTGCTACATTGTGTTGAATTCACTCCATTTGGCAGATATTGTATTCCTCAAATCATCGTATTTAATCTTCCAATCTTCTCCCCCCAATACTGAGTCCTCTTCTTCTTTCTCTTCTTCCTTCTCTTCTTCCTCTTCTTCTTTCTCTTCTTACGATTCGGAATTGTCATCTAAACAAAAAGCATCATCATTTGCTTCCTGTTGAATCCTTCTTGAAATACGATTAAGGATTTGTCTTTCTTCGTGTGTTATCTCATCTTTGAAATCAACATGGAACTGGTACAAATCAAATAAATGTAAAAAAGCAACTATATATTAGATATTACCAAAAAAAAAACATGTCGTGGTTCTTTCTCTATTAGATACACAGGGAGAACTACATATTGATATGCTAATAACTACATATCAATATGTATCACCATAAATTGATATGCTAATAACTAATACATATTGATATGCTAATATGTAGTATCATATTGATATGCTAATAACTACTACATATTGATATGCTAATAATTACATATCAATATGTCGAACTACGTGTACTTATCAATATATATTTTTATTATGACAAAATATGTACGGCAAGTTTACCTGATACTCAGAAAGATCAATATCCTTTAGGAACTCAGCACATATCTTTGTATGATTCCACCTAGCCACTCTTGGCACATACATTCCTGCAGGTTCTGTCACTATATCCTCGGGCGCCACCAAATGGGTATGCTCCGCAAACCATGGATGCAAAATATTGATATGCAGTATTAGATATACTATCAAAATGTAGAAAACACATAAAACAAAAACATTTTGAAGTAGAATAAACAAATAAATAGATTCTTACCAACAAATAAATAGCACAACCATTTGTGCGTTCTACGGATTCCACGTTTTCATTCAGCTCTTTCTCTAAATGAGAATGGATGAGGTCAGGCCATGAAATATTCTTAGCCTTCTCAAGATCAAGAACGAAACCAATATATTTTTCAGTCAAAGCGTTTGCATCACTTGTAGCGAAAAATAATGAAGTGCACATATACAAGCAGATAAGCCTAACAAGATCTTCGGCATCTTCCTCGTCTTCCTCGTCTTCTTCAGAATCTTCATTTGATTGATCACCCACGCTTTGCAGAGACTCTTCATCAGACTTCTTCTTTTTCAGATTAATTGGTGTTCGTTTAAGGATATTCAAGATTGCCTTCACAATCATTGGCCTAGTCACTTTATCACCAGCTTTCATATCAGTGGGAAATGTCCTTTTGAAAAATTCTGTTTCACGCCATCCACTTTTTTTATTGACTTGTGTAAGCCTATAATCAAGATATTCCCTATTTGGAATTCTCGGCATCCCATAAATAAGTGCCATTTCTTCTGGTGTGGATACTAGCTCATTCGGTTGGCCATTCCTTTTAAAGACAAATCTAAGCTTGTTTGGATCTTGACCCCTAACGTAACAGCGTAACATTTTCGTCATTGCATCTTCAATCTTCAACCAATGTTCCAACTCAAATCTTGTGTACCAGAACATTAGGAACAGGTTACCGAATGATGCTTCAGAAATCATCTTCAGCTGCAACTCACTCAACTCAAGGTTTTCAGTGGACTTCGCAATAGCCTTCTTAGTGGTCCTAATAGTCTTCGCAAGCCCCCACAATCCCCTGAAACCGCCACGGTATAAACTTCGTGGTTTTCCATCTCCTTTCTTACGCTTATTAGCACCTACACAATAACAAGAACCAAAAACTATTACAGTACATATCAATATGGTATATCAAATATGTAGTTACATCATCAATATGTAGTTGTCGTATCTACCAAGTCTTGACACTACATATTATTAACAGTACATACGATAATATAAGTATCTACCTCTACATATTTATATGTAATATGTTATCAGAGTATAAGTATTTACCTCTACATATTGATATATAATAGTAGATACCACTACGTATTATTTTAACTACATATCGATTTGTAATAGTACGTATGGCATATGTATCTGCTTTGATGCAGTAAAAATGTAAAAACACTTAATACCAAAAACAAGCACAACAATGCATCATTACATACTCATAAACATATGTTATTAAGGATACATATTATTCATACGCTTTGTTCTATATGTAGTTGTACTACATACCTTCTACATTTGCTTTCCCCCCTTTTGTTTTTGGTGAAGGAGTAGCAGCTCTCAAGGAAACTGCTTTCTTCCCCTTCTCTTCCCCTACACCATATCAAATATGTAGGTAATGTATCTACCATGAACATGAAACAACTACATATCAAATACCACAACTGCCCCCTCGTTATTAAGAATTATCTTCAGTTTTAGCATTACAAACCTTCTTTCAGGAGCGCTTTTGCTTTCCCCCTTTTTGCTTTTCCCTTTCCTTTTGGAGAAGGAGTAGCAGCTCTCAGGACAAGTGCTTTGTTCCCCTTTGCTGGTGGTGAAGGAGTAGCAGCCTTTGTCGCTGTTTTTCCTTTTGCTTTAGTAGTTGCCGCTGCTGTTTTTCTTTTGCTTTTTGCTTCAGGAGCAGCAGCTACTTTCTTTCCTTTGGTTTTTGCTGTTTTTGTAAACCAAAAGTTTTGTACACATTACATATTACAGGAAGATAATAATATGTAGCACACATATCAATTTGAGATGCTATCATTACATATCAATAACTACAAAATGCAGACAACATATTGATATGTAGTACAGATATAAAACATATGAATCACACACTGCATGTCAATATGTTGTGTCAAATTACATACACAACAGATGAAAAACATGTAAAACATATGACTCACAGAGATGTTGTGTTTCTATTGAACAAAAACATATGAATCACACATTGCATGTCAATATGTTGTCTCAAATTACATATACAACATATGAAAACATGTATACCAGACACTACATACAAATATCTAGTGATTCCATTGAGCATAGAAACACACACTGCATGTCAATATATAAGAGTAAATTGCATATACAACAGTTGAAAACATGTAAAACAAACACTACATACAGAGATGTAGTGATTCTATTGAGCATATGTAGGATATTAGTTGAACATCACTACATATCAACAGTTTTTCATCAGCACTACATATTGATATGTACTTGCATGTCAATATGAAATTCAACAACAGTTTTCTAAGTATTGCATGTCAATATGAAGTACAAAATTAGGCTTTACTTTCTTCTGATTTTTGCTTACCTTCTACCTGAGGAACATTTGTTCGTGAAGGAGTACCAACTTTACTCACACTCCTTGTTGTCGGAGATTTAGCAGCAGGGGAGGATTGTGTTGGTGAATCATCAACAATTTTTCTTCTTCTTTTTATCTGGGTTTCTTCTACAATTTCTTCTGTAATTGTCCGCTTGATAGTTCTAACCATTTTTTCTCTTCAATTGAATGAATAAAAATTAGGTTAGGAACTGATGATTTATGTAATTGATTAGGTCAGGAACTGATGATTTTTCTGTAATTAATGATTTCCGAAATCGTTTTTCAGATGAGTTTGATTGAGAAGAAAGAAGAGATAGAAGCGATTGGTAAAGAAGAAATTGAAGGAGCGGTTCTGTAACTGAAGAAACAAGAGAGAGAGAATCGAAAATGAAACTGAAAATTACTTTTAATGTGTCTATGGGTAGATAGGTAAAGAAGAAGAACGAGATATGCATCCACATGTGAGTGGTGAGGATAGACAAGTAATTTTGACTATTCAAAAGCTTTTTGGACCTCCGATTAATTACCTTTTGGCGCTGGACTACCGGTTAAACGTAGTCGGGTATTCTGGATGAAATAGCAAATTCCTCTTTTTTTAAAGCATGAATTTTGTTAAAGGAAGATTAGGTTACAATTTGACGTGGGTACGTGGTACCCACGGAATCATGATAAACAATTTGATTGATAAAATCTGGGATTGTCTGGTCCCAAATTTTGGTTGATAAGTTCCCTATTTGACTTCCATCTGTCGCATGGTTGGCCAGACCATCAGCTGCTTGATTTCCTTCTTTGTAGTTGTGTTGTATAGCAGCTCGTAGTATCCGTCCTATCCTGTTTTTTATTTCTTCAATCATCCCTGTGATGTGCCAAGGGCTCATGGATGATATTTGTGCGTACTCGACCATAGAAGGCCACGCATGACGAGTAAAAAATACCATCATTTGGGGCATACAAGAAAATTATGGGTCATAATGAATAAGACAATAACATGGTTGGAAATAGTGTTTTTAGGCTATCCCTTATCTAGCAACTTTTAAAAATACTAAAATACCCTTGGATGATTAGTGTTTAATTAGTGTTAATTTTAATGATTAGTTGTTAATGATTATAGTTTGTATTCGTGTTAACAATACTAAAATACTAAAATACCCTTAGGATAATAATTATCTTTTTAAAGAGATTGAATGAGTTATTAAAGAATAAGAAGAAGAGGAGGAGTAGAGAAAAAAAAACTTTTTTTCTTCTTTTGTGATATTTGTCATTGTTGAAACATGTGTGATCCAAATTTGAGTGAGGAAGGTGAATCTTCATCACGTAAAGCTAAGAAAATACATATCAATTACGATGGACGTCCGGAGATGGCTTATTTTTTGGATTATGGAAACGATTTTACCCAAACTCAATCTCAAACTCAACTTCTCAAGCTCAAGATGATTCATTTGTGGAGCAAAATCCAGAAGATGAGTACATTGATAAGGAACCCAATGCTAATAATACACAGGTATGGTTGTAGACGTTGTTTAATATCCATTTTGAAGCTTGAATCCACCAAAAGTCTGGATTTTTGAACTTAGATCGGCGTAAAAGGGTTAGGTTCGGCAAATAATTTGGATGGCGAACTTTGAAATATAAGAACAGTTCGGTTTATACGATTGAAATATATATATAAGCCGAATTGTCCTTGAATTTTTTTCGCGCCAATTAATTTACTTGGTTCGGTTTAGAATGTTGTTCTATTATAAGCCGAGCCCTGTACTAAAATATTTCTGAATTATAGTATCGTGTTCGGCTATCACGTATTCTAACCGAACATAGTTTTATTGTTTTGATAAATCTTAAGTGTGCTGGTTCGGATTATAATGTTAGTCCCCAATGAGCCGAACCCTTATATGTTTACTAGTTCGTCTTTGTAATTCTAACTCGAACCATCCGAACCGTAAGATCGGCTTTCAAGTATTTTTACGAATCAGCCGAACCTTACCCTGAACGTATGTGATATTGTTGTAGATTGTTTCTGAAATGGAAACTATAGAGGATCAACCACCTCCTGTTGATTTCATTCATGAAGATGCTAAAGATCACTTCCAAACTGACTTGGTAGGTAATCTAATTTATGTTTTTTTTTTATTTTTTCAAGTATGTTGTATTCAAATTCATTAATAAAACTTAATTTTTATACTTGTCACCATGTAGACGTAGAAAACTAGAGATGAAGCTGTTCAATGGGCTGAGGAATATGGTTGGAAAATCAATTGCGTCCTAGTTAAAGGAAGACACAACCAAAAGGAGCGGTTTGAGATGGTTTGTGAGGGAGGTGGGAAGAAAGTAAACAAGAAGAAAAATGGTGAGGTGTATGTTGGGAAGACCGGGAAAAAGTATAAGACTAAATAAAGGAAGATAAATTGTCCCTTCAAAATCGTCTTCAATTAGAACTCACATGAAAAGTTTTTCACCATGAATAAAGATATGGATTTCCGTCATAGCCATCCACGTCCAAAGGATCTTCATGGACATTATAGATCCGGAAGACTCAAAGATCATGAATATGCGGAGGTAGATAAAATGACACGAGCATGTATGGCACCCTCTAAAATTCTTAGTAAATTGAAGGAGGATGATAAGAATAACAAGACTACATTGAAACAAGTCTATAACGCTAGGAGTACTTTGAGAAGGAAGGATTTGCAAGGTAGGTTGGTGATGCAACAATTATTGTGGTTGGCGCAAAAGAAGAACTATGCTTTCCAAAAGAAATTGGATGAATTCGGCCATGTGACGCACCTTTTTATTGCCCATCAGGAATGCGTAAAGTTGGCGTTATGCTTCCCACAAGTTCTCATATTGGATTGCACTTACAAGACCAATAAGTACGAGATGCCCTTGATGAACGTTGTTGGTCATACGTCAACCAAGTAACCTTTCACGGTTGCTTTTTGTTTTTTGAAAGATGAGTTGAAAGAAAGCTATGTTTGGGCATTGGAACAAGTGAAGTTAGTCTTACGGGAGGATGCTCTTCCAAAGATCATGGTAACATCCCAAGAGGCGGCACTGTTGTTTTATATAAGGAAGGCATTTCCAAACGCGCAGAACTTTCTTTGTACCTTTCATATATGGAATAATGTTAGGAAAAAATGTCAACCGATAATTCAATCGCTTAAGTTGAAAGAGCTAGAGAAGATTGCTAAATTATCGGATGGAGAACAAGAAGTGAATAAGAAATAATTCAAGAAAGAGTATGAGGCTAATGAAAGGATGTGGGCATGTTTCTCCAACGATTGGGATGCTTTGGTATGGTCAATCACCGAAGAAGTGTATGAAGAAAATGTTGCAAAACTCATTGTGAATTGGAGCGTCAAATACCCAGAAATCATTATATATTTACGCAAGCAATTATTGGATACCAACAAACATATATTTGTAAGGGCATTTAAAAAACACCACAAGAACTTCGACAACCAAGCTACAAGTATGGTAGAGTCGGCTCACTATCGTTTGAAGAGGAATCAATTTAAAATATCGAAATATGCGGCACTTTGGTGTCTAAGTACGCGGACTGCATCCTTGTGATCCGGAGCCTCATAAATTATCTTCGCCCATGACTCCTTGTAGCCAATAAACGCTCTTCCACCATCTTCCGGAAGACCACGGGGCAAACCATTATCGCGAGCACGTATCACGTTACCATCACTAGGAATGTGCTTACCTGTCTCCCTTGATGTAAAAATTTTCTTCTTTCCTTTATCTTGTTTTTGTTGCGTTTCTTGTTGTAGTTATTCTTGTGGTTCTTCCTCTTCATCATCACAATCCTTATCTTCATCATTGCCGAGCTCTTGTTCTTTTACAGGAAATGAGACACTTGCGCCAGTTCCCCTTTTCCCTGCATGCAAGTTCTTTCTACCACCATCTCGAGGTTTGGGAGTTTTCGAATTAGAAGGAGTCACTTCCATTGTTCTCCTCTTAGGCTTCTCTTTGAATTTTCCCAGATGGTTACTAAAACAAATGATACACCTTAATTAGTTTTCCTAAAAAAATAAATATGTTTCTACTACTAAAAAAGATGATAAGTCACCTATAAATAGAGAATTTTATACCAAACATGTTAGCCATACATAGAGTAAAGTTCGGCGTATTCGATATTTATCAAAATGAGCCGAACAATCTAAGATAACATATACACGTACTGAAGTTCGACTGATTATCATCAAAATTACGATGAGCCGAACATGTAGGTTCGGTCGATTCGATATTTAAAACAAAACATTCGTATCAGTCGAACTGTTTTTCGTCTGTAGAAGAAAAAAAAAAAGAGGTTCGGATGATAAATGTCAGCCGAACAACACACTGTAACCACTGAAACCGCAATGAATCATCGATTACATTCATCAAATCAATAAAATACGAAAAACCAAGCAATGAGTTTGTGGGAAATACCTTTCTGTGTGCAATTTTAAGGAATCAGGGTCTATTTCTCGCTCTCCAACACCAATTAATCCACTATCCTCTTCAACTTCATCTTTATCAAAAACCCTAGGTTGAGTTGCTGCAGAAACAACTCCTGGATTAAGCATCTTACCTGATCTGGCAACTCGCTTATAACGAGGTGGCATAATGTTTATGGGTTTAATCGAATTTGTTTTTGGTGATTCAACGTTTTTTACTGATTTTTGAGAAGAAAATGAAGAAGAGCGAAGAAGGAGAAGAAAAAGAGGGAAGAAGATGAATAAATTTGTTTTAAGTTTTGAATTAAATTGGTTAATTAGTGGGTTAATTAGTAACAGTTAATTAGTGGTAGGGTAGTTAATTAGGGGTGGTTAATTAGTGGGAGGGTAGTTAATTAGAGGATGATTAATTAGTGGGAGGATTTTAGGATTATAATTTAATTTAGAGGAAGAGTAATAATGTAACTTACACTATATAAGGGTATTACAGTAACTTAAGCATCACTAGACACCCCATATCATGAATCTTTGGATGGAATAATAAGTCTGTATGCCCCAGAATTTTATTGTATGCCCCAAATGATGGTACAATAAAAACTTTAATGAGACAACATGGAACGATATGGAGTTTGCCATGTTTTGACTTTGATCTTAGCTGAGGACTACCAATTGATATTTTTGTTTGTAAAGCCGCGGATGCATTAAATTTGTGAAGATTTTTACTGGGCATGTTTTCTTTTTTGGGGGGTTTTGTGAGTCTTCCCCTTAAAAAAATTAGTGATGTAATTTTCCTTTATTAAATTGTTAAAACTGTAATTTTTGCGAAAAATGCCTTCGGATGCCAAAAATGTCCTTGAATAATTCGTGTGCATATCTTAATCCAGGGGTACCTATTCTACCCTTGCTACTCTGCCACAGCAAAAATAGAAGAAGAAGAAAAAGTGATTGGTAACAAAAAAAAACAATAGTGGTTGACATCTTCCAGGAGAAAGCAAATAATTTCAAATGCCTTTCTAGTGCAGTGGATATTATTAACAAGAAAGAAAAGGATAGTTTGTTCAGACCTCGAATTATTCATAGGAATAATGACTATGAACAAAGATAATTGTTTAGATCTCGGTTTCTCCACTATAAATAAAAGTAATAATTAAACTTGAACAAGTTCAATAAAATAATTACATTAATCAAATTCAGTTGTCTATCACAATAACTATCACAATAAGTAGAAGACTGTTAAATAGACTTGGGAAAAAAACCTCAATTTGTGCGACAAGTGGGGATGTAAACAACCAAAACCGACTCAAACTCGAAATTTACTATTTTTTGGCAAAGTTGTGATTTTCCTAAATAATGAAAATGCTTATGAAAAGAAACCACGGGCCACAAACGGCGACTCAAACTTGCTCTTAATGAAGAAGTTATTATCTAAACAAAACTTTCCTAAAACGACAAAAATGGGTTTTAGAATATAGCTAGATTTAAAATTTCACCACCTTGCCATAATTATTGAGTCGTTTCCCATAAAAATAGATACTCACTGGGTTGTTTCACAACAGTTGGGTGTTTTGCCTCTAAATAGGCTAAAGCGTGCTCGTCTACGTCATTCTTCCGGGGTTGAAGGAAATTCGCCCTCGAATTTTGTTGATCTTCGTCTTCTGAATTATCTCCATGATACGACATCAATTGTTTTACATTAGAAACATCATAGGTACGGATATGGATAGGAAGAAATAAGTATTCCAACACCTCTCTTTGACCCCATGGCACATGAAGAGCAGTGATGAGAGGTGGAGAAGAAGATGTATTCCAACACGTTGACATCATGGTACATGAAGAGAAGTTATGAGAGGTGGAGAAGAAGATGTGGTAATCTAATCAACTAAGTATGTGATGTTGATCGTACATGTAAGACATGTAGGTTTCGGCCAATCACATGCAAGCTATTCTGCAGGTGGGCAGTGGAAGGTCAAGTCTCATATGACTTTCCAGGAGAGAAACACTCAAATACTAGTATGTGGTGCTCTTGATTCAATAAATTATGTCATCAGGTTATTAAATGAATTTGATACATATAAAATATCGTTCATGAAAACATGGAGGTACCAAATTACACCACCAACATTTTTTTAGGCAAGCTTTATGGACAAACCCAATATTCAATATTCCAAGAGTTAAACTTAATGAATCTCAATCGAGAAAGAATATCTAGAGTTATATCATAACTCTCAACTTAGAACGTTTACACACACACAAGTCCGTGAACTTTATTTCCGGGTGAGAGAACTTGGGTGATTCCAAAGAACAATTTCCCAAGTAATCAATCAAGTCGTATCCAACAAACAAGGTCAGATGTATCTAATATGATTGATTAAGGTACAACCTGTGATATTTCAATTATAAGGATACACAATATAATGCGGAAAAGAAATAACACATATACCAGAAGTTTTGTTAACGAGATAACCGCAAATGCAAAAAAAAAACCGAGATCTAGTCCAGATTGAACACCAATTTGTATTAAGCCGCTATGAACACTAGTCTACTACCAATTAACTTCGGACTGGTATGTAGTTGAAACCGAATTAAACCCTCCCAGCAATTCAGTTACAGTTGTGTTCCTTATGCCTCTTGAATCCCATCAGGAAACCACTAAAATTGATTCCCTTAGCTGACGTCACACCAACTAAAAGTTACTTCAACTCAATTGAAGATTTTAAACCAATCTTCCTCCCACAGATTAAGCCTATATGTGTGATTTCCCTTATGATCAAAAACTTTGATCAAGGTGACTGAAACCGATAGAAATAGACACAGTTTATCTAACCTCAAAATCCAGACTTATGCAACCTGAAGTGCAGCCTAGATTAGTCAACAAAGTTTGAGACAAAGACAACTTTGATGATTTCTATCTATCTTGATCAAGAGAAGATAACTGAAGTCTTTTTGTCGCTGAAAACCCTAAAAGGGTTTTAGGAAGAGGACGACTCTAGTTACAACTAGGACACACCAAGAAAAGAAGTGTCGGGATTCAAAAATCCTAGTTGCTTGAGATTCCCCTTTTATAGACTTTCAAAGCATATGTTGCTTTAGATTTAAGCTCAGATAGCGTTGGAACCAAGCAATCAATAAACACCATTAGATGAATCTTTAAAAAAAAAAAATTCATAAACAAGATATACACTCTGGTTAGGTGAAACCGTAACCGAACTGGGTATAAAGACTATGTTCAAGGTAGTTAGCCGAAACTAGCCGATTTGAACTTACAAGCTTAATACTCATTTTCATGAACACTTAAGACTTAACTCGAACCACAATAAAGTGATCAAATATGTTTATGGTGTTTATAGAGATTATTCAAATGCAAATTATCTCAGAAAAACAATTTATGTGAATAATAATTTAATCGACATGGAAAGTAGGTGTACAAGGTTCAAATACCAAGGCCGTTCGTGAGTCATTTGAGTCACAGTACGTGTACCAGTTTACATACTACAGACATTGTCGAGTTCCGAAGTCAACACAGAATAATTGGGACACGTATACCGGTTTGCATACCATGACCACTTACAGAGTTCTGGAGTGTTGATGGGTGAAAACGATTTGTAAGTTTTTAAGGAAAGGTAGAGAGAAGAGTGGTCGGTCCCTTTCGAACGATCAAATTGCTAAAACCCTTTTCAAACAGATGCAGTGCACGAGAGTTCTTTGATTTAGAGAGATCAATCTGTATGACTCCGGCCTAAACCAATACAATGGTCGTTCCGGATTCAATTCGGTCACAAATAGAAATGAGGGTCGATCTGTAGGAGGGAAAGCTGAGAAGTGTGTATGAGATCAATTGAAAATGCGGGTTTACAATAACCACACCCAACAATTCGTTTGGCAATCTGAGAGAACTTACTCCAATACACTTTCTAGAGAATCAACTAGACAGTCAGACTCAATTTAGATTAAAGTATATCAAAGAGTTTAATATTTATAACTCTTAACTCAATCTGCAATCAGCAAATAGAAATCTGCGAGCCTGATTGAATATAAGAGGAATTACTTGAACAATACCAAAGACCAATGTTCAAGTGCCAATCAATGTAAATCAACAACCAAAGGTTGGATATTCTAATTAATGATCTTAACGCGCAACCTGTGATATTTCAATTATATAACAAAATATAATGCGGAAAAGAAATAACACGAACACCAGAATTTTGTTAACGAGGAAACCGCAAATACATAAAAACCCCGGGACCTAGTCCAGTCCAGATTGAACACCACACTGTATTAAGCCGCTATAGACACTAGCCTACTACCAATTAACTTCGGACTGGACTGTAGTTGAACCCTAATCAATATCACACTGATACAAGGCACAGTTTTGTTCCTTACGTCTCTGATCCCAGCAGGATACTACACACTTGATTCCCTTAGATGATCTCACCCACATCTAAGAGTTGCTACGACCCAAAGTCAAAGACTTGATAGACAAATCTGTCTCACACAGAAAAGTCTATAGGATTGAATAAATCTGTCTCCCACAAAAATACCCAAGATTTTTTGTTCCGTATTTCGATAAATCAAGGTGAACAGGAACCAATTGATAAGCCAGACTTATATTCCCGAAGAAAATCTCAGGACTATCAATCACCTTACAATAAACTTAATCGACTAGCGAAACAAGTTATTGTGGAATCACAAACGATGAGACAACGTTTGTTTGAGATTACTTTTCAAACTTTCCTATCGGAGATATAAAATCTCGAGACAATTATTTCAATTGCACTCAACACGATAGAAACAACAAGATCAGATCACGCAACTACTAAGATAATAGTTGGGTTTGGCTTCACAATCCCAATGAAGTCTTCAAGTCGTTTACCTACAGGGTCTCGAGAAGAAACCTAAGGTAAAGGAGAATCGCCTCTAGTTATACAACTAGTAACACACAGGAGGCGTGGGGATTAGTTTTCCCAGTTGCTAGAGTTCTCCTTTATATAGTTTTCAAATCAGGATTTGCAATCCAATTTACCTTTGTAACAAAGCATTCAATATTCACCGTTAGATGAAAAACCTGATTCAACCAAGCTAATATCTTTCAACTGTTAGATCGAACTTAGCTTGTTACACACAAATGAAATGTACCCTCATTTAGGTTTATGTAGCCGTACCTAAATGTGTACACCATGTTGGTTCACAAATAGTTAACCGAGGTTAGACATATGATTACTCTCATATCAACCTTATTCATTTTAACCATAACTAGTTTAAATGACTCAAATGAAACTAGTTTTAGAAAACACAATTGAAATCAAATCGGTTTGATTCACTTGAATCAATCCTGAAAATTATAGCCACGATTTGCAAAGATTGCATTCCTTATGATTTAAATGTTTAAGTTCATGGACTTGACTGATTTGAAAAAAGTAACCAGCTTAAGTATGCGT
Organism: Papaver somniferum; assembly: GCF_003573695.1. Classification (NCBI taxonomy): domain Eukaryota; kingdom Viridiplantae; phylum Streptophyta; class Magnoliopsida; order Ranunculales; family Papaveraceae; genus Papaver; species Papaver somniferum. Next base: position 101,870,062 of record NC_039368.1, read on the forward strand.
ACTTAAGCAACCAGTTTTGAGTTTGTAAAGTTTCCAAACTCAGCAGAAATTTTCGGTTCAAAAACTTCCTCCAGTATGCGTACGGGTACGCATACTTAAGGTGACTGGTTTGTGAGTTTTTCCAAAACCAAACTCAGCAGAAATTCTTGGTTCGAGAACTTCCGCCAGTATGCGTATAGGTACGCATACTTAAACTGTCTCCTTCACCAATTTCGTATACACATATGCATACTTTTGGCTTCCGGTTTATGGACTTGTACACTAATGTGCGAACACATTATATATGCTTATATAGGATCCCATGTGCATAGGTTCAAATCAAGCAAGTAAGGAGACCCATCACCAATGCCAAGTCGATTGCCACGTTAGCGTTATGTGCCACGTCAGCACCGTATGTCATGTCAGCATGACACGTCAACAATATGGTTGACCGGAAAGTGCCATGTCAGCAATGAAGCACCACATCAGCAACACTGACCAACCAGCGTCTGCCACGTCATCTACTAATCCAGTCAGCTAGACACAATCAGCGATAATGTTTCTGTGCGGAATATTCCGTTACAGTTGGCATAATCCTGACGCCGTTAGCATATTCCTGACGTCGTCAGTTAAGTTAGACGTCGTTAGCGCTTCAGCGAATCAGATCGATCACAAATGACGGCGTTAGCGTTCCCGTCATCTTCTCAGTCACCGGTCATCTTATCTGGTAACGGTGCACCATCAGAATGGCCGCCGGCTCAACCCGGTGGCCAGAGCCGGCGGCTAATCCGTCCGACTGTTGGTGATGATTCGGTGTTTCGCGTCTTGGTGTATTTGCATAGGCCCGGGATATTTACGCCCCATTTAGTTGTTCTGCAGGATGTTTGCACCCCAAGCCGAGCCAAGCCACGCTGAGCCAGTTAGCCGAGTTGGAAGACAATCAAGCCATAAGCTCGAGATATTTCCTCCAAAGATGGTTACATCATCAACTCTTTATTTCAATCATTGAAAGATTCTTCTATAATGTTAATAGTCGTTTTCACACACTATCAACATCAAAGCAATTTTCAAGATATTGAAATAATCAATATTGAAACCTTCCAAGTCTTACACCAAATGATTGTATCACACAAACTATATAAGATGTTACTCGGCAATTTTCTCATGATATAAGATGAACTTGGTCGAAGCGAAAGCTTACCAACACATATTTCAAGAAATATGTAGGCGAGATATACTCAGCTCGAAATCTCAAATGTGTATAGAGAAAACTATATTGTAACACGACTTGTGTCTCAATATAGGAGATAGTAGAAATAGACTTTTCATGTGATAGATAAGTTCAAGTCTCCACATACCTTTTGTCGAAGAAGTTCCACAAGATCCCCTTAGTAGTTCTTCGTCTTCAAGAGATGAACATCGAGAGATTTAAGATCAACTACACTATCTATGTCCTAGTCCGAGACATATACAAATAAGCTATAAATCAAGACTTATAGTTTTGATCACTAACATTGACAAACATGCTTGAGATAGAAACGCATGCGAGTTTGACCGAACAATGCTCTAACAATCTCCCCCTTTGTCAATTTTAATTGCAAAACTATCAATACATATGGATTACAAAAAAGATAAAAAATAAGCTTCTTATCCACATGCTTGATCTCCTTGGCATCTTCAACGCGACTCGAAATCTTCGTCACTTCCATACTCCATGATCCTAAAGGTTTTAAGTTCAGCATCATAGTTGTTGAAGATCCGTAGCTATAACAATGAGGAAGAAAAATGTTCTTGATCATAGTTATACATTGTCATAGTATTATTACACAGCATCAGAGTTCAATTGTATCACAACTTTGACAATAACACTATGGTGATATGCATCACTCCCCCTTAGTCAATACGTATCTCAACATGAAAACCACTCCCCCTTACATACTGATCCGTAAACCATATGTATTTGTAGTATGAACTACACATTAATTCTCCCCCTTTTTGTCAAAAAAATTGGCAAAGGTACGAAAATTAGTGGGATCCTAATGAAATTTCCACGGAGATACATCATGACCAAAAGGTGTATTAACATACCAACAAATTTAGATGCAGTCATAAAACTGAAGCTAAATGCATTCATCAAGGAGTTTATAAAGATATAAGATAACCCCTAAAAATTCCACAGCCGCACTCCCCACAAAGATTTAGTAATTAAGGACAAGTTCAAAATGAACTCTCCCCCATAAAATGTCATCCCCGAAGGAACAACAAAGGCGACCTTAATTTCACAAGAAAAGAAGGATTTCTTTTGAACAAACAAATCACATGAAAACATGAATTTGTATCCACAAAATTCAATTGAAATAACCACAAAGGAACCCATAGTTAGTTCAATCAAACAATAACAACCAAATTAACCACAAGAGAACCCATGATTAATTCAATTGGAATACACAACCAAATTAATCACAAAAAAATGATAAATTTAATTGGTGATGCTCGACGTAAGCGAACTTACCGAGCAACAACTAAATAACCAAAAGAGAATGATTAATTTAGTTGATCATGTTCGACATAGGGAACCTCACGGAGCAACAACTAAGTTAATCATAAGAAAATAATCAACTCAATCGATTGTGCTCAACATAAGAAACCTTATGGAACAACACAATATATGCACAAAGATTTTGGATCGGAGATCGACCAAATACTGCGGAATAGACAAGGATTCATTCTATTTTGCATCACTATTTGCCTAATGACATATGATAGACTTAATCCTTGTAAACAAAAGTTTTATCCTTTCTTCCATCAAAACCATGACATACAAGGCTTTAACTTTTGTAATGTCAAAAGTTCATTCTATCTTCCATCAATACATTCATATCGACATAATAGAGATAAAGTTTGAGCAAGTATGGGACAATCACATGTTCACGGACGTAAACAACATATCCCATAACAATGTGCAATATATAAAATCATAAGGAATAAAATTGCAAAAATCATCTTCCAAAAAATACTTTAGAATTTAAATAAAGAAATCTAAAAACAATGAAGATGAAAATTGTTGGACATATAATGGCTATTCCAAACCCTAGTTATTCTTCTAAAAACACAAAAAGAAGATTTAGTAGACAATAAAAATCAAACAAGATCAGCAACCATGGACCGGACAAGGGCGAGTTCATCAGTTGCTTTCTTTAGCTCATCCTTCAAAAATTATAGATTCCTTGGTGCAATCTCGAGATGTTCACGCACGACCTCAAAGTCTTGAAGAAGATTTCCAACAAATTGAACAGACATCTGAATTGGAAGATCTTTTTCATGATCAATTGCTTTATAGCAAATAACAGGAATGGGATCATCATCAAGTGAAGAAGTCATCTCATCAAAGTTGTCTTCTTTTTTGCTTCCTCCCATCGTGCACTTTCTCAACCAACCTTTGGAAGAACTCTTGGTGTTACCGTACCAGTATACGTGTATCATAACTTGATACATATTTAAAGGAAAGAAAATTCCACACGAGAAACTAGGGTTTCTTGTATACGCTTGGTAACGTCCCTATGTGCATATGTACAGGGTTAAGACCCATGGCGAGGTCGATTAACAAATGGAGTAATTAACTTAAGAGAATAACAGGGTGACTCAACTCATTCAAGGAAAAATAACTAGTGCATCTTAAGAAGGCATTAAAACTGATTTAAGCAACTACAGGAAGAAAGAATATTATTATCGCAATGCAACACAGACCATTTTTCAAGAAGAAGATCTTCATTGAGAGTTATGTGTATCTTCTCATTGGTCTACAGAGAGGATACACATAGGTAAATAGTCAAGTTATATTTTGATGAACATGAAGTTCATCAGAGGTGTTGACACACTCTTTTTTACTCTCCTCCCTTATACTAGAATTAATATGAGAAAGACAAGAGTTACCTGGATCAGCTGCTTTCCTTGCCTTCTTGATCTTGCGCTTGAGACCATTGATAGTGGTCTTGAGTTTCGAGACACGATTATTAATATGAATGTAGTCAGGGACACTTACTTCAGAGGCAAGATCACTGTTGAGCGAAAGAGAGGGTTTTGAAGAAGTTTTCTTTCTTCGACATCTTTTCCTTCTTACAGGATTTTCAGATATATCAGTCATCCATATAACCTTGTTTCGTTTGAAGGAACGGTTATATTTATCCTCAAGAATTGGTCCATTGAGACACTTTTCTTGATTGTGGAATAAGTTTCTACCTGAACACAGAGGAACTGGTCTGACTACTTCTTTGGACATCCATATGAGAATGTTGTGAAGTTTTTCATTCCTTAGACGAAGATAACATCTTTTTTCGATGTGACCTTTCTTACCGCAATAAAAGCAGTTGGTTGGACGATTCATATCCGTACTCAACTGAGTTGTTCTTATAGGCTCACGTTTTTGACTTTCAGATACATCTACGGCATGAAGAAAGTTTTTTGCCTTGACAAAACACATCTTACCATTACTTGGAGCTTGTATTCCTTTATAGCCCAGACCACGTGTATCACAATGTTCTTTACATGCTCCAAGCATATAAGATAGCTTTGTAGAGCTAGAATTAATTTTTTTCAATTTTTTTTCTAATGCCTTGACCTTTTTATGAGCCGCACTCAGATCAGTCTCCAATTGTTTTTCTCTCATGATAAATGCCTTTTCTCTGATGTTAAAACACTCTTGTTGGGAGACAAACTTGCATTGATTTCTGCTAGTCTTTCTTCCAGCGTAATGAGATTTTGTCGAAGCTCATCACATTCAGAATTCTTTGAACATATGTCTTCGTTAATATCTTTAGGAGAAGCTTGTAATAAGCTAACATATCCCTTAAAGAGTTTTCTCAATTTTCGGTTTTCAACACAGAGAGGAGTTAAAAATTTAGTCAAGCAAGATGTTGACTTATTTTTCTTCAGGAGATGATCAAAGAGAATAATATACTGAGAAAATTCTTCTTCGACACTTTGTCCTTCTTCTGAGTCATTTTCATCAGAAAGATCATCTAACTGTTCATCAAGACAGGCTTCCCAGTTAAATGTGAATCTAAAAGAAGATGCAGAAATTGCATTCTCAGTGGAGCCAGGACAATTAACCAAGTTGGAATGTCCATGAACTGGTGGCATAAGTTCAGAGATTTTTTTATCCATACAGATCGCTACAAACACAGACTTATGAGGTCTTTAATGTGTTTTCCTGCTCTGATACCAATTTAAAATGCGGGGGTACAACAACTACACCCAACAATTCGTTTGGAAATATGAGAGGACTTACTCCAATACACTTTCTAGAGAATCAACTATACAGTCAGACTCAATCTAGATTAAAGTATATCAAAGATTTTAATATCTATAACTCTTAATTCAATCCGTAATCAGCAAATAGAAATCTGCGAGCCTGATTGAATATAAGAGGAATTACTTGAACGGTCCCAAAGAACAATGTTCAAGTGTCAATCAATGTAAATCAACAACCAAAGGTTGGATATTCTAATTGATTGATCTTAACAGACAACCTGTGATATTTCAATTATATAACAAAATATAATGCGGAAAAGAAATAACACAGACACCAGAACTTTGTTAACGAGAAAACCACAAATGCAGAAAAACCGTGGCACCTAGTCCAGATTGAACCCACACTGTATTAAGCCGATACAGACACTAGCCTACTACCAATTAACTTCGGACTGGACTGTAGTTGAACCCTAATCAATCTCACACTGATTCAAGGTACAGTTGCGCTCCTTACGTCTCTGATCCCAGCAGGATACTACGCACTTGATTCCCTTAGCTGATCTCACCCACATCTAAGAGTTGCTACGACCCAAAGTCGAAGACTTGATAGACAAATCTGTCTCACACAGAAAAATTTATAGGATTGAATAAATCTGTCTCCTACAAAAATACCCAAGAGTTTTTGTTCCATCTTTTGACAAATCAAGGTGAACATGAACCAATTGATAAACCAGACTTATATTCCCGAAGAACAACTTAGGATTATCAATCACCTTACAATAAACTTAATCGACTAGCGAAACAAAGTATTGTGGAATCACAAACGATGAGACGAAGTTTGTTTGTGATTACTTTTCTATCTTGCCTATCGGAGATATAAAATCTCGAGCCAATTATTTTAATTGCACTCAACACGTTAGAAACATTAAGATCACGCAACTACAAAGATAATAGTTGGGTCGGGCTTCACAATTTCAATGAAGTCTTCAAGTCGTTAACCTACAGGGTCTCGAGAAGAAACGTAAGGTTAAAGGAGAATCGACTCTAGTTATGCAACTAGTAACACACAGGAGGTGTGGGGATTAGTTTTCCCAGTTGTTAGAGTTCTCCTTTATATAGTTTTCAAACTAGGGTTTGCAATCCAAGTTACCTTGGTAAAAAATCATTCAATATTCACCGTTAGATGAAAAACCTGATTCAACCAAGCTAATATCTTTCAACCGTTAGATCGAACTTAGATTGTTACACACAAATGAAATGTACCCTCATTTAGGTTTATGTACCCGTACCTTAATGTGTACACCATGTTGGTTCACAAATAGTTAACCGAGGTTAGCCATATGATTACTCTCATATCAACCTTATTCATTTTAACCATAACTAGTTCAAATGACTCAAATGAAACTAGTTAACAGTTGTTCAATTGTTTAGAAAACACAATTGAAATCAAATCGGTTTGATTCACTTGAATCAATCATGAACATTATAGCCACGGTTTGCAAAGATTGCATTCCTTATGATTTAAATTTTTAAGTTCATGGACTTGAACGATTTGACAAAGTAAACAGCTTAAGTAGGCGTACAGGTATGCGTACTTAAGCAACCGGTTTTGAGTTTGTAAAGTTTCCAAACTCAGCATAAATTTTTGGTTCAAAAACTTTCTTCAGTATGCGTACGAGTACGTATACTTAAGGTGACAGGTTTGTGAGTTTTGTCAAAACCAAACTCAGCAGAAATTCTCGGTTCAAAAACTTGCGCCAATATGCGTACGGGTACGCATACTTAACCTATCTCCTTCACCAATTTCGTATACACACATATGCATACTATTGGCTTCCGGTTTATGGACTTGCACACTAATGTGCGAATACACTATATATGCTTATATCCAAAGATGCTTACATCATCAACTCTTTATTTCAATCATTGAAACATTATTCTTTAATGTTAATAGTCGTTTTCACACACTATCAACATCAAAGCAATTTTCAAGATATTGAAATTATCATAATTGAAACCTTCCAAGTCTTACACCAAATGATTGTATCACACAAACCATGTAAGATGTTACTCGGCAATTTTCTCATGATATAAGATGAACTTGGTCGAAGCGAAAGCTTCCCAACACATATTTCGAGAAATATGTAAGCGAGATATACTCAGCTCGAAATCTAAAATGTGCATAGAGAAAATTATATCGTAACACGACTTTTGTCTGAATATAGGAGATAGTAGAAATAGACTTTCTAAGTGATAGATAAGTTCAAGTGTCCACATACCTTTTATCGAAGAAGTTCCACAAGCTCCCCTTAGTAGTTCTTCGTCTTCAAGAGATGAGCGTCGAGAGATTTAATCTCAACTACACTATCTATGTCCTAGTCCGAGACATCTACAAATAGGCTATAAATCAAGACTTGTAGTTTTTATCACTAACATTGACAAAAATGCTTGAGACAGCAACGCATGCGAGTTTGACCGAGCAATGCTCTAACATCAATGATGATCGAGGATTGTCGATTCTTGGAGATTTCTACAAATTAGTGAACTTCTGAGTTCAGATGAGATAAGTTCTGATCGATTTAGTGATAATTTCTTGTTCAGGCGAGAATCCTTGTTGTTCAATTGTGGATCGATAAACTTATTTATATTGCAAGAGTAGTAGACACATTGATCCCCAGTAAGTGTGAAGGTTTCTGGTGTGAGAGACTTGGAAAGTGGGAAATCGTGGTCAAACCAGGTCCACGTGCGTGGGAGAATTGGTTGATTGTCCATCCACTAGTTTGCTAATTCCTCCAACTGTTTGCACGACTTACTCACATTTCTCATTGTGGGTCTACACACGTGTCGTAGGCCGCCAGACCAAAACCTTCGTGAATATCCCCCCATGTGACATGATTGATGTCTCATGAATATGGAGTTTGCAAGGATTACGTGTATTTAATTGGTCAATTGTTGACCTGGATAAACTACGAGCCGTAGCCTTGATGAGTCGAGCATAATGAACAAATAAGATATGCTCTGAGACTCACGAATTAATAATAAGATGCATGCTAGTACAGTAGTGATGCTCAGACATAGAGTCTTGATGAATTGAGATATATCATTTTACCAGTTGAGGTAATAATGATATTCTGATAATTTGGATTGACGCACGTCCGATGAGATTTCTCAATCATGGACCTATCATGATATGTTATCACGTAAATATTGAATGCTCGTTTTCTCGAACCATGTTTCTCAGTCGAGAAAAAATGCTAGTAGAAGGACTAAACATTAAACATAAATTAAAATATTGATTGTTGGATCAATAATAAAATTATCGAAATATCGTAAATTCGACACCCTAATTTTCGAGAACCATGAATGATGAAGATCAAGAGTAATCTAATGCAGGTCAAAGAATGTCGAACAACCAATGGGAATGAGAGCCGGTCATTCATGATGGATGGATGCTCGTGCGGAGGAATTTGCATGAATTAGGATTCATTGGAGAATGATGAACGATATGAGTTATTATTACTGAAATAATAATGGAGAAACGTGGGACCGGCCGGATATGATGGCCAAGGGACCGTCCAGGTCCGGCCATGGGGGCGCATGGGCCACCATGACTCTCGCACATGCATTCCTATGAATTTTAAGTATTTTGTTGCTCGTTCGAGCAATATTAATTCTTGACTTTCAGAAGAGTTTGATCTTGACTGAAACTCTCAATTTGGTCGTACGATCAATATTTTAGAATATTAAAATAATAATATTTTAATATTTATCGTGAGATGCCCGGACGGTAATGGACCATTTTACTTTTGGCTTTTTTGGAGGTTTGAGCAATATTGGAGAAACATGAAAAAAATAGGTTTTTTGCTCAAACGAGGGAGGTTCCATGAGATGGGAGAAATAATAGTAATAAAATAAGTGATTGGGGAGTTATGGGACCGACCACTCCCGTGCCATGGACGAATGGCTGGTGGGTCCGGTCCTGTGACGCTCTTCCCTATTTTATATTGTTATTTTTCAATTTTTGTGAAGAAACGTGGAAAACTAGGAGTTTTGCTCAAACGAGGAAGTTTTCTCAAACAAGGAGTTTTCAGGAGATAAGGAAAAATAATAAAATAAGATAAAAAAAAGAAAATATGGAGAGACGTGGGACAGGGCCCACCGGGCCGGTGGGCCCTGTCCTGTGTGTGCCTCTTTAATTCTTTTTTGTTATTATTATTTTCTTCTCATATTTTTCATAGGTTCCATATTTCCTCGTTTGTGCATCCAATATTGTGAAATATTAAATAATGTTATTTTAATATTATTAATTAAAGAAAACCTAATAGTCGTGGGATTAGGTTTCTGAGAGTTGAGCGATATTTAGAAAAATATGGAAAATAGGAGTTTTTCTCAAACAAGAGAGTTTTAAGAGATGAGAGAAATATTAATAATTGAATAAGGAAATAGGGAGGTGTGCGGCCGGCCGGTGGCCCGATCCTGTGACACCTTTTCCCTATTTATAATAATAATTATTATTATTCCTTAGTTCCTCATATTTCCTCGTTCATACACATTTGGTTGCTCGTCTATGCATATTTTGGTGCTCACTTATGCATACATGGGTGCTCGTTCATGCATCAACTGAGAAAATCCATAAAACGGAGTACTGAGATAAAATCTATGAATGGTTCTATAATAGCATGCAATATGTCTAGGAGCATTATGTTTATCCGAGAATCAAGGTGATGGTAGAAACATCATACTTGTTCTGAATATTATTTTTTCATAGTCAGAGAACATTGAGACATCCTACAGACATTAACGCTCTATACTAGCATACAATATGTCTAGGAACCGTCCAATCAATATCGATTATATACAAAAGTTTTGATGAAATGTGCGAAGTATTGAAAGCTCAGTTGAGAAGCTTTAAGGATCACATATTCATGCATGCTCTAAGAGGTTATAAACTCAGTCAAATTTGTGAAATGAGCTTTCACGTCTGAATCCTAAAATATAAAATTCACATACGTGTCTGAAATATACAAAATTATGATTTTACGATTTTATCCTTTGTCGAAAATCCGCCTATTAGAGCATAGCTAGGTTGAACCCACCAAGCGTTAGTATGTCAAGTTTGGTTGTCATATTTTAGTGAACGAAAACTCATTTAAAGAGTCGCTTGATTATTTACTAGAGTCAACTTCGTATAGATTAGCTAGAAAGTTACTAGGATATGAGACTTACAAGTATTACGTGAAGACTTGAAGAATTTGAAGAAGTAAAGAGCTACGTCGACGACATCATCCATCCTCTTGAGGTTAGTAATATTTGACTTGAAATGTTTCATTCCTAATGTATCTTTCAAGTCGTGCATATTGAAAACATAACTGCGAAGATATGAATGATTATACTCTAGTTAGACATAGTATTAAGAAATTACAATACGAAATATAACGTATATCTTTTGAACGTCGTATATGAGACATCGACATAATCGTATGAATGCTATTGTGATTATGTATGGGTATGGGTGAAGATTTCTTCCTAGGAAACAATAATTTACATTTGTTTAAAGGAAGTACATTTCATAAACTTGTTTTATGAATCGAAAGGGAAATCGCTAGGCTTATTGGTATTGTTATTCATTGCAATTTGGATTACCAATATGTTTGTTTAGTATAACCGCTCATAACTTGTTTATGTATCTTGGTAAAACTATTCACAATGGAATAGGTTTAGTTGCTTGGTCTCAACTATACGAAGTTGGTTTAGATTTTGTATAGAGGATTAATTCTGAGAGTATTCAATTCTGGACAAGGTCCCAGGGTTTTCTGCGTTTGCAGTTTCCTCGTTAACAAAAACTTGTTGTGTCTTTTACTTTTATATTTCCGAAATTATAATTGATTTATTATAATTAGAAGTAAAATACACAAACGTTAATTCCTAATTACTTGATAGCAATCCGATTGTGTTTGGTTAAATCCGAACCTATTATGAAGTAATCATACTTTGTTGTTGTATTGTCTCGATCTTAAATCCATAGTCAATCACACAAGTTATCTTGTTGTCGTATTGTCTCGATCTCGTATCTATAGACGATCACACGAAGAGTGAACCGATTAGTTGTATTGTCTCGACTCAGTCCATAGACAATCACTTTTGGGGAAAGGACTTATAGGTGGAAAAGTTTTAGATTGAGGTATATTTTGGTACCCTCGTATTTTCAATTGGTATCAGAGCAGGATGATGGGCTATGTAGGCTCAACAAATTAATCAAGATATTTCCCACTAATTAACTGGTAATATAGCGGTAGTAAGAGATCAGAGAGCTATGTAATTGATAGGGTTATTTGTATTAGAAAAATAAAGTAAATAACAAAGGGGGTTTTGTTGTGAGATAAATAGAAAGACAATAAAGAAAAGAGATGATTACGGAATCCTTCACCGTTACCAAGCGTTAACAGGATTAGAATACTTATCTATCGTTCGTATGAACCATTCATCACCAACCTAAGAATAACAGCTAGAGCAGTGTTATCCCTAAAGCTCCTTGTGTAACTTGATACCGAAGCGCTCGCATATCAAGTTTTATCCAACTGAACCACCAAGTAGTAGCGCACTCAAGGTGTAACCCAATCAGAAGCCTTAAGTTATGTGAACTTAGGTTGATCCTAGCAGTTAGACTCTTAGCGCAAGTTCCACTTACTAGTGTCGTCTTCACACACGATTGCTCCAAAAAATCCCTCTGAGAGGTCTCATGTTCTCTACTTGTGTAAGGGTTATTCAACAATTACACGGATATCCTAGCCCATTACTAGAAATATAATGATCAATAGATTAATTCAATTGTACACTTGAAAAATCCATAAATCAATCATAAACCCTAAATATAGTGAAAACAAACGATGATGATAAAAACTATCAATAGACTTGTATAATTAATAAAGCTTCAGGCTTAGAACACCTTAACCAACAAAGGATTTAGCTACTCATACTACAAAAAAGATAAAGAATGGTGGTTGCCCCCTAAAGAGGTAAACTATAGGTTTTGATGTGGAACTTTTGATATGAAATCGATCTCTTTTACATGACCTGATACCTTTTTATAGGTTTACATTGCTTGGCCATCAAGTATTTAGTTCGGTTCAAGAATCCGACCCGAAAATACGAGATAAAAACTCTCAAACGTGACCTTTGGCCTTCCAAGGTATTTATACACGTTTTCCTACTATCTAAGTATGCCAGTCTGCGAACTTCAAATTCCAGCAGAAATTTTCGGAATTAAAGTATGCGTACCCGGTATGCGAACCTTACTGTCTTCGGTATTGATAAAAACTTGTTTTGGATACAACTTCTTCATCCGAACTCAGAATGACCTCATTCTTTTTGAATTATTTTTATCTTTCAATTTTTAAGATGATAAGAAATCCTTAATTTGAATGAGTTAAGATCGGTCTTTGGCCCTTCTCTTGATTTTGAGCGTTTGGCTCCTTTTCGTCGCACTTCTACCACTTCTCTTGGACTTGGGAACTTGAATACTTGGAATACTTCTATTCTTATCTCTTTTCAGCACTTTGTAGCTCCTTTTTGGATGATTCACCTAATTGAGACAAATAAGAGAAAACCAAAGTAATAATACGAAAATATGCAAGAATAATAGCTAAAGCAAGTATGGAATGGACACTAAAATCATATGAATTATGTACTTATCACAGGAAAACACGAAAATATCTAAAAATCTGTGATTTGGTGCGATCCAACCTATAAGTATTGAATCTATATATGATTCGGTTAACATAACGACATGATTTGACTACTTCAAAAACTCGTGGTGGAAGACACGAATGAAGTATGTAATACTCTTATTCCTAAATGTATTAGGAATTGGAATTATATCTATGAATGTATTGAAGGACATACATAATCCGTTGGATATCATAGGATTGTATATCATTGACATGGATACTAACATATGTAGTAACAATGATACAATGCTCTATGAGACAGGTTGTGTCTCGAAAACACATAAGATTCCTCACAGAATTTTTTATTATATGAGCCATGGCTATTGTGTTATTGAAAAATATGGAATCTTAAATATATTTTGGATATCCTTTCAAAGTATATATATGTACATTTTCATATGATGCGATTTTGGAAACCTTGTAACCTTACAGTGAATAAATTTTCAGTTAATAATTCTATTAATAATGGATTGCTTCATACACCTCACAACTGTTTTAATGAAGTAAGTGATCTTTTGAAATATTACAGAATTTATGATTCTAATGGTATTTTTAACAAATATCATATTATGTTCAATTTTTTTTTAATTTTTTTTTGCTAAGCCCAATGTTCAAATTTATCTCTGCATACTCTATTAGAAAATTCTTGAGTGAATTTCAAATGATGTTATCAAATTAAAAGAGTAAACAAATTTTTGGACAGAAACATAAAATCAATTCGAGATAAAGATCCAGACCATGAAAAAATGGTTTCCCAAAAGAAATACCTAGATAAAAAAATCGGAATTGTCTCCCCACAAGCTTCGGTTTTCGATTTTGGTAGAATTTCCTAAAACTAGTTATTTCCGGTTTTGGATATCTATTCTTCCTATAAAAGATAACCTCTTGCTATGTTTACAAACATATTGGGGAAGATTGATCGAAACCGTAACTAGGGTTTTTCATATTTTCGCAAATATGAGAAAAAAGAAATCAAGTGACACATTCCATGGTGATCCGGTCAGATGGGACGATATTGATAGGATCAGATTTCCTAACAATATTGATGACAAGCATGAAGTTACTCAGTTTGTTGAAAGCTCGTGCTTTAGGAAATACGAAACTCTCAAAAGAATGGAATTTACTACTGAAAAGGAATTCGATCCAGATGTCCAAGATAAGTATTATGTGAAGTTTGTTCAAGTTCGGAACTGGGGATAGCTTTTTGATTTTGAAAAATATTCACCTGATATGGTAAGAATTTTGTATGCAAATATTCATAACGTTGATCATAAAAATCTTACCTTTTTTACTCTTATTGGTCAAGGACTCTACTATGTTGATCGTAGGACAATATCTAACGCTATTGAGTACAATGTGGAATGTAATCACTTGATTACTGGAGTTGAAATTGAACATGATACCATTTCAACAAGTCTCATTGGAAAAAAGACTGAGTGGGAGAATGGTAGATTACCAACAAAGGAAATACCTTTTTATCTAAGGGTATTCGGTAAACTTGTTTTAGCAACCCTATTTGCAAGTACAAGAGATAAGTCAGTTTGGGATAAGGATTTTGCAGAATTCATCTATTTCTTGTTAAAAGAAGATTCTCGAATTGATCTTTGTGGAATTATTGTCATCTAAATGATCAAGATCTCAGATTCTTTTTCATCTTCAGGAATTAAGAGACATCTAGGTTTTCCAGTATAATTACAAATATTTGTGAATTCATAACGGGAAATGATTATGATGACATGAAAAACACTATTACTGTCTCTAAAAAGACTATATGTCAAATGATTGGAGGTCAAACCTACAATAATATTATTGAAAGAGTTTCACCAAATTCCAACAACAAGTCTCTTCTAGTTCATCTTGAAACTCTTGGAAAACATCTTGACTGTTTTCAGAAACAGATAGAATTTTCTACTCGAAAAGATCCCGAAACTCATAAAGGTATCCTAAAGATTGATTCCGAGTTTTGGAAACAAGAATCGAAAATAGAAGAAGACAATCGAAAAACACTTGATGACAAGGAATGACTCTTCGAATAATTGTCGTCAAGGAAAAATAGAGATCAGTTTTTGATTTCTTGCAATTATTGTTTAAGGTCTGTTATGAATAAAACTATCTATTATTTATGAATAAAATTATTATTTTTCTTGTGATATTCTTCGATTACATAGCCTGTGCTTGAATGCTTTATATTATTGCTATGTATGTTTATGGGGTGTTTGAGTTCGGTTTTCATAACCTTAATATTCGATCTCATATGGTGTGAACCCTTATGGTTTGGGTGACTTTTTGGTTTAGCAGGATTAAGTTCTATCCCATGTTGGTAGGCTTTATCAAAGGATCATAAGGGGTTCCGATTGAAACTCATGTGGGAAAAAGTCACAATATGTTGAATCGTTTTTGGTTTAACATAAAAGCATATGTGTTTCGGGGTTTCAACTTTTGCATCGCATTGGTTAAAACCGATTTTCAACCTTTCTCTGGTAAAGGTTGGTTTTTGTTGTTGTTTTTTTGTCTTGCAGGAGGATGAAAACACAGTGATATTCCTCCCAGAAATATGCGAAGAAAAAAGTGAAGAGGATGCGGAACTTGAGGTAACGAATTTTTTAGTTAATCGTTTTCCTATTTAAGAAAAACCTGATTTTATTGCATATATTTATTGCTTTTGCTTAACAAAATTTCTGTACAATCGATGTTTATTACATTATTTGTGTATGGATGTGTTTGTGATTAAATTGTTTCCGGTTAAGAAAAACTATTGTTATCTTTCTTTATGGTTTGGTATCAATTTTTTAGGCTTAAGAAATTTCGGTGCAATTGCGGTACTATAATGTCTATGTTTGTTTCAATTGCTTCCAGTTGAGGTAAATAATTATGCAAGGTGATTTATTTGGTTTGTATGAATTGTTTATGGCTTAAAAAAAAGGTTTTCACGAACCAATTGTTTAGTCCAATTCCATTCCGAATAAGAGAAACTAAGTTAAGTCTGATCTTAGTTAAACTTATCAAACTGGAGGTTTCGATTATTCAAGTCTAATCGAATGCCTTAACAAGGATTGCTAGTTACCTAACGTAGTACTTGTCTTGTTTAAAAGTGAAAGGTCTACGTTATTATTTGCATAATTAGAACCTGATGAGAAAAATAGAGTTAATTCTGATCTTTATTTTGGTCTTATCGAACAAGCGATTGTATTTGTACAATCAGTTTAGCAAAAGAACTAAGGTGCTTAGTCAATTTTTGATTTGCTAAACTATTATGGAAAATTGCTTCGGACAATTGTTTCCTTGATAACATATCAAAACAAAATTACTTTGTAGTTTCCGTTTTGATATTGGTTATCTAAAATGGTGTGTGGAACCCTCGTGCTTAACTCTTATATGTTATGCAAGTCTTTTAAGATTTGTAAGATCCTTTCGGTTTGTCTTTTATTTGCTCGTACCTTTGCCATTTTGTGACAAAAAGGGGAAGAAATATATGGAGTAAACAAGTGATTTGGTATCACTAAGGAAATCACAATGGTGCTTAAACGTTATATCTAACAAAAGAGTAAAGCATAGACTAAGGGGGAGTAACATATCATATTGATACTTGTGGTTATCTTAACTACAAAGGGAATAACAAAGACGTGCAGATTGAAAATCTACCCATCTTACCTTTAGGGGGAGTATTAGCTTTGTTATTATAATGTCAACAATGGCATTTATGGATTTAATGTATACAGGTTATTGTGTTGTTGAAACTTGGAACGAAATTTATATGTAATGAATTCTTGTAATTTTTTTATCCATATGGTGTAAGAGTTTTTCACTAAAATTGACAGAGGGGGAGATTGTTAGAGCATAGCTCGGTTGAACCCACCAAGCGTTGGTATGTCAAGTTTGGTTGTAATATTTTAATGAACCAAAACTCATTTAAAGAGTCGCTTGATTATTTACTAGAGTCAACTTTGTATAGGTTAGCTAGAAAGTTACTAGGATATGAGACTTACAAGTATTACGTGAAGACTCGAAGAATGTGAAGAAGTAAAGAGCTACATCGACGACATCATCCTTCCTATTGAGGTTAGTAATATTTGACTTAAACTGTTTCATTCCTAAAGTATCTTTCAAGTCGCATATTGAAAACATAACTGCGAAGCTTTGAATTATTATACTCTAGTTAGACATAGTATTAAGGAATTACAATACGAAGTATAACGTCTATCTTTTGAACTTCATATATAAGACATCGATATAATCGTATGAATGCTATTGTGATTATGTATGGGTATGGGTGAAGATTTCGTCCTAGGAAACAATGTTTTACATTTATTTAAAGGAAGTACAATTCATAAACTTGTTTTGTGAATCGAAAGGGAAATCGCTAGGCTTATTGGTATTGTTATTCATTGCAAATCTTTGGATTACCAATATGTGTGTTTAGTATAACCGCTCATAACTTGTTTATGTATCTTGGTAAAACTATTCACAATGCCTAACTTTTGTATTGGTATGACTTTTATTAGTGAAACCGGTCTTAAATAATCACCTGATATGGTATGATCGATATATTGTAACTGGTATGACCAACTCTAGACATTGGGTAACCGATCCTAGTAAGAGGTGCAGCCGATCACAAGTATGTGGAATCGATCCTTGTAAGAGGTGCAACAAGTCTTAGTAATTGGTAACCGATCCTATGACTTGTGCAACCGATCACAAGTAAAATACCATAATTATATGGTAACCGATCCTAGTACCTAGTCAACCAATTTTTGGAAAGCTAGTGTGACCGATCCTAGTACCCACATGGAGGTAGAACCGAAACTTTGTTTTGATAGAACCGTGAAACCCATTAATGGTGATTTGATAGGATAATCAATCACATAGTTCTTGGAAGTCAGATGAACCAATTATAAACTCGCTTGGAAATGTGGAAAATCGCTTCCAAGATTGTAAATATGAAAAAGGATTTACAAAGAAAAGATGTCGACATACTTTGAACATGTGCAATAATTCTTACCTTTTATTGTTCAAAGATATTCCTTAATAACTAAAGGAATATACCAGATCGAAATAAATTGAAAATCTTTTAATTAAGGTTTTTAGTTTTATATGTTTTTAATTTCCAGCAATTAAATACATATCTTTAGAAAATAAAAATTGGTAATGTGCATTTACTAATTGGAGATTTTCTACTGATATTTTCGATTTTGGAAATTCATTGGTGTCGAAACTGCCTTGGTCTATAAATATTGAAGTTTGCATTTCAAGCAAACTAATCCTCAGAGCCATCAAAACTACCTAGTTGTGTTATTACTGGTGGAGCCGTCTATTCGGAGAGGAAAGTACCCTAATTAGGTGAAATCTCTTACGACCGCTCGTTTTAAAGACTTCTTTGGGATTGGGAAGCTCTACGAGTACCGTAGGTGGGAAAATAGATAATTGCAGTTTATTATTATCTTTCGATTGATTTGATTGACTAACGGTTGTTGAACTTTGATTGCACCTACTTTGTTTATGCTTGAGAATCTTGTCTTCTGATATAAGATTCACTCAAACTAGATCGAAGTATCGACGGGGATATTTCGAACTGTTTGTAGATCTAAAGACGTCTTGTGATAATCCATCGTTAACAGACTCTGTTCTGTGTGTGAGTGATCACAAGAGATTCAAGTTGTTTGTGTGCAGGTGTTTATTGAAGATCTAAAAAGATTTGAAGACAAAGAAGATTTCTTATCCGAGTTCATAATCTTTGGTGTGCACAAAACTTGATCGGCTGGGGATCCAACTATAATCGATTTATCTTTGTGATAATCTTGATTGATTAGTTGAGTAAATCGGCATCAATACAATTCTTTGTGATTAAGAGTATTGATTGCATAGTCTAGACAATAACCTTGGTAGTTGTTAAATAGATAGATCCAAGAACCTGACAAAGGATTTTATTGGGATAAGCGGTAGAGCCTTTTGTCACATTCATATCACTTGTTTGAAAAGAGTTGTTACCTGACAGATTTGTTGTTACTTTACTGTTTGAAATACAAACCAAAGGAATTTTTCCAAGTGCGTGACTTAATACAAGTTGGATGCGCAGAAATACTGAGGGAACTAAGTGAACTATAGGTTTAGTTGCTTGGTCTCAACTATACGAAGTTGATTTAGATTTTGTATAACGGCTTAATTCTGATAGTATTCAATTATGGACAAGGTCCCGGGGTTTTTATGCATTTGCGGTTTCCTCGTTAACAAAATCTTGTTGTGTCTTTTACTTTTTTATTTCCGCAATTATAATTAGAAGTAAAATACACAAACGTTAATTCCTATTTACTTGATAGCAATCCTATTGTGTTTGGTTAAGTACGAACCTATTATCAAGTAATCATACTTCGTTGTTGTGTTGACTCGATCTTGAATCCATAGTCAATCACACAAGTTATCTTGTTGTCGTATTGTCTCGATCTCGTATCCATAGACAATCACACGAAGTGTGAACCGATTAGTTGTATTGTCTCGACTCAGTCCATAGACAATCACTTTCGGATAAAGGACTTATAGGTGGAAAAGTTTTAGATTGAGGTATATTTGGGTACCCTCGTCTTTTCACCGCCGTTAACACGGAGTTAACAGAACAATTTTTAGGTACGTGTACCGGTTTGCATACCTTAAGACTTTAACTGGTTTCGGATTCAAAAGAACTTTTCTGGTACGTGTACCGTATGTGTACCAAACCGGTTTCATGACTACAGTTCGTTTACGGTTTGCATACGGGTATGCGTATCGATCCGGTTCACGAGTCAATAGATTTTATTTAAAGTATACATAAGAATATGTGTACCAAAAATCCGTTTGTCTATATATAGATACTCAAGTACGTGTATGAGTACATGTAATACGACTCCAGACTTATAACAGTTTTCTTTGTTTGTAAGACTGATAACACTGTCTTGTATCCGAATATAATAGTTTCATATTCCTTTCTAAATCAAATCAAAAAATTCCTGAATAACATCAATGACACATATTATTGTTCCAGGCTATTTCCGAATGATAAAAACTTGAGTCATGATTTTGATTCCGAACAATAAACCGTCCTTAATTGAAATACATCAAGTATGAAAAAATGTTTATTAAGCTTAGTTATTATATTTCGAGAACTAATTACCAAGATAAACTTGACTCGAAATTCTTGTGTATGCATAATAGTCTAATTAGTTATGCGACATATTCTCATAGATACAAAGATGAATATAACTTGAGATATAAATGGTTCATTCTTCACTTACTTCTTGTCGATGAAGTTCTCGAAAAGCTTCGGTTGATCTTTGCCTTCAAACGCAATGATGACTGCCGCAATGTTCATATCTCAGCTACACTTCTATCATAATCTGAGACTTAACTAATTGTAGACCAAGATATAGTTTTGACAACAAGCTTGAGATAGCAAAACTTGTGAGTTCACACCTAAATAGATGTATTCATTTTAAAATTTTTCCCCATTAATAGATGACTTATATCAATAAAAAAATGGGATATTTCTAAAACTACCATTTTATTTGATTATTGTTAGTGTAAGAAATATGTATAATTTGATAGTCATGTTTATATTCCTTACAGAGGTATTTTAAAATTCTTTTCACTATACAAATCACAAAAGTTTGATAAAATTTGTGATTGTCAATCGTAGCCACTAAAATTTTGCCGGCAGCAATTATGCAATACATGCATAATTAATGTAAATATAGAATTAAACGATCATTAATCCAATTTACGAAAATCCATAACCTAGCTAGGTAGGTTTATCTTTTTTATTTTGTCTCATTTTAAGTTTTTATCAAATAAGTAGACTTGGTTCACTTGAAGATTCAAGTTGATCCAATTGGGGGAGGCAACGAACAATATGTCGCATCTTATGGTTACTTTCTTCTTATTTTCCCTCTTTTAACAAAAAAAATCATGATTGTACTATGGTTTTTTTTCTTTCTTTTCTTTTCTTTATGTTCACCCTTTAAAAACACGATAAGGCGTATTGTTGTAGTAGACAAACATTCTATAACTATGCTTCTTCTGCGGGGAAGTTCTTCTTTCCTATGTGTTTTGAAATTTTAAAGTTTTAACTTTCAACTACAAGTTTAAGAAGTAATTTTAATATTTTTTTTAGAATTTTCTTCTAAAATAAGTATTTACCGCTAAATTTATTGTTTGTAGTTTATTTATAAGAAAATTTGAGTTTTTTTTTCATGATACTAGATAGTGATGTGGATGTCGAATGTTATCTTTGAACTATAAATTTGAACTATGCATGTACTAAATTTGAACATATGATTCTCTTTACACTACCGGTCGCTCCAACCACGGTGTCCAATATATGAACGAATGATATAATTCCAATATTGATAACAATAATGAAGTAGGTAACAATGATGATGAAAATGGAGGCTATTATGATGATACTTGTGCGAACGAAGACAAGCAGTATCCCCATAACGATGACTATAATGAGGAAAAGAACCGCCGAGAATATGAAAATTACATGAATAGATTGAAAAATGGTGGTGGTCGTAGTTGGTTCGCGTATCTTTTTAAATGATGAACACTAGTTTAGTAATCTTATGTTTTTTAAATTTGAAGTTTTAATGTAGTTTACTTTTCCTGTATTATTTTAAAATTTTAATTATAAGTTTTAAGCTTTTAATCAAGAGAAAGAAAAAAACTCAAAAAAAAAAATGGTACGAAAATTATTTACACGATTATAATGTGCGTGATAACGGGAAAACAGTTCTAAAAGACGCACACTAAAATGTTATTTAGATGAAAAACATTAAAACTATTTTAGAAAAACGGTTATAACGTGTGTGAAAACTGAAAAACGGTCCTAAGAATTGTTGTTATTTCCTATTTATCGGTATTATAATGGCACGGGGTCCGGAGACCCTGACGGACATGGTATACGGGTGTGACAGTTTTAATGGATTTTTTTCCCCAGTAAAAACGGGTGTTTTTCAAACCTTGATTCAAAGATCATGTAATATGAAATATGGGCACCAAATAAGTATAACACTTTTTTTGATTTCTTTGATTTAGTTCCCTGTACTTAACGTCATCCTAAATTGACGATCAGTTCATATATGATAATACAACAAGAGTATTCCAATAAATCAATATAAAATGACCGAATGTCGATTACTTGTTTTTCATCACAATAAAAACAGTCGAACCGAATTCAAACACAATAATCGCACATGCATAAGGTTTAGTTTTTATCCCCTTTTTGGTTTGGATTGTTCATAAAAAGAATTCCTTGTTTTTTTTTGATCATCTCGAACAAGATTAAGAAATAGAAAAGAAAAGGAAAATGAAGAAAAAAGAGACGACCGAAGATGGTGGTGGATTGGTGGAGACGGAATAATGCAGGTGTTGGTCTGCGGGTGTAGAGATGAAGAAGAAGAATGATTTAAGCAGGTGTTTAGTTGGATGGTTTTATTCAGTGGGTGAAAATAAAAAGTCAATGAGTTGTAAGGAAAAACTAAAATCACAACCATTATAGTCTTCTCTACCCTATCCCTCATATGTAAGGAAAAACTAAAATCGCAACCATTATAATCTTCCATATCCCTACATGTGTAGGGATATCCCTCATTTTCTCTACAAGGTGGATCACATCTGATCTGGGTAGTAGGGAAGGAAAATCACATGACTACTCAGTTGTCGTATGAATTTACGCTTTACGGTTACTCAGTAGCCGTAGCATTTTACACGGCTACTGAGTTTCCTTATCTGGTTTTTAAAGTTTTACCTTAAAACTTTCCTTTTTCACTCTTTTTTTTTACTAAAACTCTTTTTTTATCTCTTATGTCTCTTTTTTACCTATTATATATATCATTTTATTACCCTAAAATATCTTTTTTTACCTAGACAAATATATTCCTATTGGAGAAAAAAAACTGTGAAAAACGGCAACTGAATAGCCGTATGACACTATTCATACGGCTAATGAGTTTCTGTATCGTATAAGGAAGGGAAGAAATGGCACCATAGTGAGGTTGCCTTCCTTGTGATATCCCTTCCTTTTATTTGAGGGATAGGGAAGGGATGCCCTTCACCATAGTGCTTGGCTTAAGAGATGTGAGAAATTTTATAGATGCTCTCATTTTCTCTCTCAAAAAACAAAACCTCTAGCCTTCATCAACCTCTTGCTCAAATTTGGTCATTTTTGGACCAGATCTGAGCAAGATTACTTTTCCTTTTTAAGTTTTAATCAAATAAAACATGTTTTCTAATGTTTTTATGTATTTTGGCATATTTCTTCGCCATTTGGAGCGAGCTTTCTTCGCCATTTTGGGCGATTGTGTCTTCTTTTTGCAGGAGATTTCTTCAAATCTTCATGGCTAGATCATGGCTTGCTATTCTCGATTCAAAAACATCAATCATTCGACACGATATCTCTTTGAATCTTTCTTTAATCTAAGAGATTTAGGGCATCCAGATTCGTTTGATTATACAAAATTACGGGCAAAGTACTCATTTCTTTTAGGAGTATCTCTTATCAAAGAAGAAAAAAATCAGATTAAATGGTGGAATTGATCCCGGATAATACCGTCATTCTTCCCTACTACTACATAAAAAAGATTAGGTATCTTTACGGTTCATGGCTAGTTCTCTTTGCGATATACTTATAATTGATATACTTGTAATTGTATTAAGAGCATAATTATTTTGTATTTTGATGTTTTCGTTATTCTTGTAAGCGATCATGTAATCAGTATTTTGATTTGAATGAATTAAAATATGTTGATTGACCAAAAAAAGAAGAATTTTTTTTACAGATAAGTAATAAGTATAGATGGTAAATAGGTAAAACCTGTTGTTTTTTTTTTCCTTAAAATATTCGTTAATATAGTTGGAAGCCTAACAAGCTAGCTCCAACAACATACTACTACATTAATTGAACAAGTTGATGTGCTAACCTGCCAACGAGTCTCATGAGTAACCTAGCCAAAGGAGCCGAAACAGATGGGGGCTGAGATTGTGTCATAAGGAGGGCAAGCTGACTCTATCTTCCATGTTAGTTCCTGCAATATTACGTCATTGGGGGCTCGAAACTGGGACTTCCTGAACCGCATGAAATTTAGGGAAACAAGATTGACCAACTGAGCTAGTTACCCGTTTTTTAACTTTTTGAATTTTAACTTTTGAAGTAGTTTTAGGAACTGTTGGAAAGATATTTGGGCCGATAACGAAAGCTAGAACATACGCCCGGTTATTATGGGTGCACAAGTTTGGAGTTTGGACTCGAAAATATACCCCAACGTTACACGATCCAAAGTTCAAAACGAACCATAGCTGGCGACTGGTTTGAAAGGAATATGTCGCTTCTTTTTTCTAGTTCTTTTTTCGGTTTCTAAAAAAATAATCTGAAGTACAATAATGGGGGTTCATAATTGTACTATGACTCCTTGTCTTCTGTTTGGGATGACACAATCTCCTCCCTGGCTTATGTTACAGGACTATAAATTGTCAGTGTTTTTGGAGATGTACTATGTTTAATTTCTTCGCTTCAAACTGTACCATGTTCACTACTTAACCGACATTTTTAAATCGATATCCTTTCTGGACTACATCCATTATCAAATACCAATACCATATATATAACCTTTCCTGTTATCATAAGTCATAATTAATCAACGGCGTGGTTGCCTTAATCAACTGTTAACTATGTGGTGAAAAATGTTGTGGTTGCAGGCTGCTGGATTTAAATTCAAGATTAAACCCATCTGTCCCTGCAAAGGTCAAAGTGATCAACGAGAAGTGCTCCACGAGGCCCCACAATTTGACGTAGTACCACTTGTTACCGCGGCGAGGTCCCTTGGTAGAATTATTACTAGCCACCCTTTCGCATCCATATCTGGATTGTAGCCAAATTTGGCATCTCAAGTAACATGGTCCCCATTAAAGCCTAGTTAGTAGCTTCCTTCTTAGCAACGCTAGCACTTGGCTCGGTTACTATATTCGATGTCACATACCCCTTTTTCTCCGCGGAAATCCAAAAGGCAACTATCAATTTAATACTGAATTACTTAATAAAAACTACATATAGGGTTAATCAATTATCAACTATCAATCACGTAGACTTCGTTTGAGTTAAATATATCACAACCCACTTACCCAAATCACATGATAGGGTAATTAATTTCTCACGTATACTACTTCCATTTTTTCAAATAGATACTTTCACTTTTTTAATTTAGTTTATTTTTAAGCTAAATTAAAAAAATGAAAATATCTTTTTTCTAGAAAGACAAAAACTGAGGGAGTGTTTGTTAAGAATTAAAAGAAAAAAATCATTTGAGAAATTATAAATTACATGATTAATGCATGTAGGTTTTGCTTGAATTAAGTAAATACATCACTTCCATCCACGGAAAAAAAAAAGTAAATACATCACAACCCACTTACACACGTCACAAGATAGTATTACAACCATTATAAGAATTTGAGAAATCCTAAATTTCATTTCATATCGTCCTAACACTCTGTTTTGGAAAAAAAAAATTATAAGGAAACAGCGTACAACAACGTAGTTACCCAACCGATACAAACTGATCTTGGCAGCTGCCTCTCTAGTCACATACTTAGAACTATGTTGGTTAAAAAATTTCCAAACGTTATGTATGTACACCTTTCATCATCCACCACGTGTACAGAAAGAGACACGTGGAAGACATGCAAAACAAGATATCAGAACATGATAACAAGCATCCCATCAGAAGATGCCACCGGTCAGCAGATCTGACGGTCAGGGACAGAGGATCACAGAGGTATGATGGCTTAGAGGAGCACCAGATAATACCCCTTGGGTGTTAATACATCCAATCTCGAGGAAGATCCCAGATCAACGGCTGAGAGGAAGTTTGACTGACACAGATGTGACCAGACAAAGAGACACTTGTCTGACACGAGCAGACATCCATCTACCCGTATTAAATATCAAAGAGATATACACGTGTCAATCAGCTCGTGGAACAGGCGGGGATAACCCTTCGTATTCAAGCTCAGACCGCAGCATATGCCGAAGACCTCTGCGTAATGGGCACAAAGCACAAGAAGATAAGATTACAACGGCACCTCAGAAGTAGGACCCACGTTCCAACCCTATAAATACCCCTCTCCACTAAGAGAGAAGGGGTCGACCAATCCAGAGAAATTATAGGAGAATATATGAGAGAGAAATAGGAAGAGTAAGTAATCCCCTACTTCCGCAGACCTATGTATACTCTAAAATCATCCGCCTATCTCTGTAATCATTCAATACATAGTGAAACACCAACCCCGTGGATGTAGGCCTTAGTGCCGAACCACGTAAATCTTTGTCTTATTTACATTTCAGCACTTTACTTTCAGCGTTGAACTTCATGTGCTTTACATTTATACTTGATTCTCTGTTTATTCCTTTATACGAACATTATTTATGATAATATTCGACTAGACAATGACAAGCTCGAAGGCTTTGAGTCGATGAATCGATATAATCATCCCTTTTACGCATACGACGTACAATTTTAGAATTAGAATGTATGCGAATATTGTTTGTGAACACGTGGATGGCTTCGTGATTTATGTGTTCACAATCTGGCGCTAGAAACAGGGACTTTTTCCCGGTAAAAGATTTATCTCATCCTGTGATTTCACCTTAAACGCGCATTATGGTTGTGCCCTATTCTGGGTTCAGCGTGCTTTCAAAACCTTTTTTTATTCTGGGTTCATGGTCTTCATTTTCACAAACACCATTTCAAAGCAGACAAATCCACGGCTATCTATCAAAGATTTGCACGTGAGGCGTTTTTCTTTTAAAACTAAGACTTAATAATCCAGATTCATGAGTTCTCGCTACGGATCTGCCCTTTCAAGAGTTTTCCTTTTCAAAAGTAGTCTGAAAACAAGGTCCATGATTGTTTATTAGAGGATTTGTATTGCGAAAACTAGACCGATGGAGTCTTTATGTTTCTCTTTTATTAAGGCCCTTGGGCAACTCATTTCCTTTTATTCCACAAATTTTGCGGATACAAATGGCACTAACCCGATCCTCGTGGATATCTTTGGTTCTCTTTATTTATTTCCCTATGCAGAAAAGGACTAAAAATGGAAAAGATACTAGAGGCAGGAAAAACCAAAGCCTCATCAAAGGAGACACCGAGGATTACCCTGGTCATGACCCGAAGCAAGCAGAAAGGATACAAAGCTAAAACAGCTACTCAGAGGCAGGATGCTGCGGAAATCACCTCACTTATGAACACTAACTCAATTGCAGCCGCGACTCTCAAAGCAGCATCCATAAAGAACAACGCAACTGTTGCGGCCCTCCAGGCTACAGAAGCTAACAAGACTTTGGTTTCAAAAAAAATCCATCAACAAAGAGAAGGGGTGGCAGAATCTATGACACATCAGCCCGCACATCCACCAGTCTTCGGAATGCCGTCAACCAACGGTCAGAATCAAACCATACCAGTGGTTTTAGTACCGCGGGTGGAAGCTCAACCGAGGGGACCAAACTTGGAGATACCAACAATTGAAGTTGATCCTCTACCACCCTTAATACACACAGTAGACGAAGGGGGAACTATGGCCGTAGGGGTACAAGATGGAACTCCCAATCAGGGATCAAACTAGTCCCACCGACTGATGGTAGAGCTCGAAGAATTGAAAAAGAGCCAGCAGGTCTATGCAGATGCCGTAGCTCTTCTGTCCAGGGAGAACCAAGACTTGAAAGATAGGATTTCCCAAAGCCCGAAGACTAGCCAACAACTGGACGAAGCAAATTCTAAGGAACCAGAGCCTAATCGAGACCGAAGAATCATCCTAGCAAACGCCGCTAGGGGAAGCAGTGCATCCGATCCGGAATATGCCGCCGAAGACTTAGACTATTATGACAGTGAAGTTCGAAGAAAGAAACGCTCAACTGAGCATGAGAACGCGGGACATTACCGCGCAATGGAAGAGTTGCGTGATGAGATGATGGCTGAGATCAGGCAGTTAAAAGCCAGACAAGGCGGAGGAAGGCTTGAAGAGGTGATGAGAGAAGCTAACTCCACGCCCCTAACTCATCGCCTGGCAAATACCCTCATTCCGTTAAAGTGCCCTGTCCCAACTTTTGAATGCTATGACGGATCCAGTGATCCCGCGGCACATATCCGGTATTATAATCGTATCTTAGCCCGATGGAGTCAAAACGACGCCGTCCTCTGTAGGTATTTCCCATCAAGTCTGAAGGTATCGACTTTGTCTTGGTTTGACAACCTGCCACCTGATTCCATCAACTCCTACGATCAAATCGCAGAGAAATTCTTGAGAACCTACATGTAGAACAAAGTTGTCAACACCGGAATGGATAAAAAAATTTCTCTGGCAATTGGTTACAAGGAGAACACGAGGGAATACACCAACAGATGGCACAAGATCTGCCAAGCCATAGGGAGTGTGGATCCCGTAGTAAGCATCAACTGCTACAAGTGAGGATTAGACCGAATGAGTCCACTATTTGTTGAGATCCACGGAAGCGTACCTAAGACAGAAGGAGACCTTCGAATAATTATTGAGAAGTATGCTCGTCTTGAAGAAATCCAGCGTGAGAACCCGAGGGCACAAACGCAGAGGTCTCACCGTACCAATTCCGCAGAACAAACCAGCGGGGCCAAAAGAAATAGCTCAGTGGAACGACCGCACGAAGATAGGAAGGAACGAAGAGATGAACGACGAAAAGACGATCGAAAATGCGAAGATCAGGTTTACACGAAGCTCAATGCTAGCTACGCTCGGATCTTGCGAGAGATCAAAGGAAGGGAAAATTTGGAGTGGTCGTGGTCTAAGGGAAAACAGCCCCCAAGGACCGAGAAGTCTAAAGATTACTGTGAGTATCATTGCTTCAATGGACACCAGACCGAGAAATGCAAAAAACTCAAAATAATGATCCAAAAATTGATCGATACTGGCGAACTCAAGCAATACATACGAAAGGAAGTCACCGAGGACAGATCTAAATGAACCAAGCAAGTCCAACTTCTAGAGGGAAACCGCACAATCAACACCATCTCGTGTTCCGAAGACGCAGGGCCCTCACTTACAGCGCATATAGTAAAGAGGCTATGAAAGCAATTCGAAGACCACTGCGAATTATATAAGATTGATGGCGTAGAGGTGGACGAGCACGAAGAGTGGATGGACGCACCTATCATCTTCGATACTGAAGATATCGAAGAAGATATGGAAGACCATAACGATCCCTTGGTCCTCACACTACCAGTGGCCGGATGTAACCTCAAAAAGATCCCCATTGACGGGGGAAGCTCAATGAACGTTCTATTCTACGACGCCTTCAAACGAATGAAGCTCCATGATGAACAGCTGATGACCTCTTATTACACCATCTACGGGTTCAACGGAGCGCCCTTAAAGACATTGGGAGACATCGTGTTGCAGGTGAAAGCCGGGCCCATGAAAGTAGAAACAAGATTCAGCGTGGTAGACGCCCCATCCCCCTATAACGTCATTATTGGACGAAAGTGGGTAAATAAACTCAAGAGAGTGGCAGCAACTTACTACCAGTATCTCAGGTTCCCTACACCCGAGGGAGTAATGGAAATCAAGGGAGATCGGGTCTCTGCAAAAGAGTGCTAGGCCACTCAGGATCGTATCAACAACGAACAGGAAGAGCAACGAAAAAACCGAAGGATCAAAAATAAAGAAGCTGCAAAAGAAAAGGCCATAGACCTGTTCCTCAAGAAAACCGCAGGGAAGGGCTTGACAAAAGATGATAATGTCCTTAACACAGAGGCAAGTACTTCAGCAGCCAACGAAGGACAGAAACATACCAAATAGCAATTAAAGAACGTCCCAATCCTTGGGGACCCGAAGCCGGTGTTCACACCAGTGGAGCCCGTAAAAGAAATCAACATAGGAACGGAAGAAAACCCGAAGATGATCAAAGTAGGGACCATAATGGACGAAAAAAGAGAAGATTCCTTAACCAAATTACTTAAAGAATACGCGGATGTATTCGCCTGGAAGTTAGGAGACATGCCGGGGATTGATCCAAAAATAATCCAACACGAGCTGCGCATCAAACCAGGCACGCCACCTTTCAGGCAGAAAATAAGAAAAGTTGCACCAGAGTATCATAAGGCGGTAGAAAAAGAACTTCGGAAACTACTAGAAGCAGGCTTCATCAAGGAAGTCAAATACCCTACATGGATCTCCAACATGGTCGTCGTTCCTAAAAAAAATGGAGGGGTTAGGATATGCATCGACTTTACTAACCTCAACAAGGCATGTCCAAAAGACAGCTATCCCCTACCGAGCATAGATCAACTGGTTGAAGCAGTGGAAGGGTACGAAGAGCTGTCATTCATGGACGGATATTATGGTTACAACCAAGTAGCCATGGAAGAAGAAGATCAACTACACACAGCATTCTACACCCTGCATGGCCTTTATTTCTACACTAGAATGCCATTTGGACTTCGAAACGCAGGGGCAACTTATCAGAGAATGGTCGATGCTATCTTCAGGCCATGGATTGGTAGTACCCTAGAAGTCTACGTTGATGACATGCTCGTCAAAAGTAGGCTGCGCAAAGATCACCACCAGGACCTGAGAGATATTTTCGAAGTAATGAGGAAACATCACATGAAAGTAAATCCAGAAAAATGCACCTTCGGTGTCACCTCAGGGAAATTCCTCGGATATCTGGTAACAAAAAGGGGTATTAAGGTAGATCCCGCGAAGATTCAGGCCATAGTGGAAATGCCATCTCCGAAGAATTTAAAAGAAGTGCAAAAGCTCAATGGGTCCTTAGCAGCCTTGGGCAGATTTATTTCCCGATCCTCGGACATATGCAAACATTTTTTCAATATTCTCAAAAAAGGGAGTAAGTTTGAATGGACCGCAGAATACGAAGAAGCCTTCCGAAGAATCAAGGAATACCTGGATTCAATTCCAATCCTGCAGAAGCCTGATCCTGATGAGGTTTTGGCATTGTACATAGCAGCGACAGAAGACGCAGTTAGCGCAGTGTTGGTCAAAACAAATACGAAGATAGAACATCCTATCTATTATGTCAGCAAGACCCTCAATTCTGCGGAAAGGAATTACACGAAGATCGAACAACTCATCCTGGCATTAGTATGGGCTACTCAAAAGCTGAGAACCTATTTCCTAACTCACTTCATCCGCGTCCCATGCAAAGCACCACTGGAAGCAGTCCTCAAAAGCGTGGGAAAAGTAGGTAGAATAGCTAAGTGGAACACCCACCTGGACCAATTCAACATCATTCATGAAATTCAACATTCCCAAAAATCCCAAGTATTGGCGGATTTCTTGGCAGACCTCCCCCTGGACAACGATGAAGAGATTAAGGGAATACCAGAAGCCGACGAGGAAAGCAAGGATCCAGTTGATGTCCTCGAACCCGCGAGTCAAAGACAATGGGAAGTCTTCGTTGATGGTTCCAAAAATAAGGAATGGGCAGGAATAGGCATTGTCATCACCACCCCAACTGGAGAAAGGATCGTACATGCACTCAGGTTAGAATTCAAAGAGCATACTAACGACATCGTCGAATACGAGGCAGTCGTACATGCCCTCCGCTTGATAATAGAGATGGGGGTAACTGATGTAAGACTGACAAGTGATTCGCAGCTTGTCATACGTCAAATAGGGCTCGAATACAATGTGTACGACGACACCCTCTCAGCTTACATGGCCTTGGTCCAAACATTGGCATCACAAATTCCGAACATCAAGTTCCGGCACTTATGCAGAAGGGATCTCAGGCACGCGGATGCCCTAGCATATATATCATCCATGCTGAAGGACAAGAGTATCGAAGCTATCAAAATAACAAGGGTATACGAGCCTTCGATTTCATCACAATTTTCCTTTGCTACAAATCAAGATACAGTAGGAGAAAATATCGAAGATCAGGTGGGAGAAGACATCCGTGACGATTTTGACGAAGAAGATATCCTGTCGAGAGCAAGTCAAGACGAAGATTTCAACAACGAAGATGATTGGAGAATGATGATCCATGCGTTTCTAAAGGATGGAACCTTACCCGCGGATCACAAACAAACCAGGAAAATACTCTCCAAAGTAGGAAGATATGATCTTCGGGATGGGGTCCTGTACAAGAAATCTTTCCTCGGACCATTACTACGTTGCTTATCCAGGAAAGAGGGGCATCGAATTATAAACGACATCCATTATGGTGACGCATGGAATCATAGCGGCATGAGATCACTAGCCGACAAAGCAAAAATGCAAGGATATTACTGGCCCACAATGATACAAGATGCTGCAAGAATGTCCCGACGATATGAAGAATGTCAGCGTTTCGCCAAAAAGATACACGCACCAGCAACAACGTTGAATTCTGTGGATAGTCCGTGGCCATTTGCAAAATGGGGCATAGATATCGTTGGGCCTTTCATCGAAGGATCAGGGAAAAGACGATTTTTGATAGTAGCCACGGACTACTTCAGTAAATGGGTAGAAGCCAAAGCCTTAGCCAGGATCAGAGACGTGGACGTGTTTACTTTTATATTCCAAAACATTATTTGCAGGTTCGGCATACCAGCGGAAATCGTGTCCGATAATGGTAAACAATTACAGGGGAAAAACATAGACATGCTCTTCGACACTTTCAAAATAAGGAAAAACAAGTCCACCCCCATATACCCTCAAGGCAACGGACAAGCGGAATCTACTAACAAGACCCTCGCCCTTATCCTCAAAAAGCAATTAGACGAACACAAGGGGCGATGGTGTGAACAACTACACAATGTATTATGGACATACGGGACAACACGAAGATCTGCCACTGGGGAGTCCCCATTTCTCCTCACTTATGGAGCTGAAGCAGTCATCCCAACATAGATCCTCATGCCAACCACAAAGACCGAAGCATGGGAGAAAAATCTCACAATAGACATGATGTTAGAGAGACTGGACGACCTGGAAGAAAGGAGGGAAGCAACATTGCAAAAGATGGAAAATTATCAACGAAGATTAGCGATAGAGTACAACAAAAAGGTTAAGCTTCGAAATTTTATAGAAGGTAAGTATGTGCTAAGAACAATCCCGCAGTATCAACGAGAGAAGAAATGGGGAAAGTTAGCACCTACATGGGGAGGACCTTTTATAATACACGACATTGCGGGAAACGGTTCCTACTATCTTCGCAATCTGAAAGGCGAGGTCCTCCGGCACCCTTGGAATGCTAAATGGCTCAAACCGTACTACCCATAGGAGCAGCGCAACTTTGCATCTGCGTGAAGAATACCAGAAGAAGAAGGCAGCGTAACCGC
The DNA here is from genome assembly GCF_003573695.1 of Papaver somniferum. Lineage (NCBI taxonomy): Eukaryota > Viridiplantae > Streptophyta > Magnoliopsida > Ranunculales > Papaveraceae > Papaver > Papaver somniferum. The sequence goes on from NC_039368.1 coordinate 101,903,351, forward strand.
TTTACATGTTTCTATCTCTGGACGATGAGTAGCAGGCCTCAACCTATCAATCAAACAAACTTTTTGGGAAATCTTCAAGGAAACGAAATGGTCAAAAGGCCCGCTGGGTGAACGCATGTACATTACATAATAAATTAACAATATTGGGGAAAGTAGTTAATCTACAATCTCTCAGGACTCCCCTATCAGTGTCTATGAGTGTAAGACCAGGGGGAAGGCACCCAACATAAAGAGATACCCAACCAATTTTAAGGCAGCGGGTCGACGGAATGGGTGCATGTAAATATTTCAAATAAGCATCCCATATCCTAGAACGCTGCCTCGACCCCCACCGTTTGGGAATCCTCTGGCCCAGGATTCTCCATCTTGACAGGTCTCAAGACGATCACAAAGGTATTTACCTTCGGTGTCGCACCCAAACACTCTCTACTTTTTACAAAGCAAGTTATTTATAGTTTAACACTTCACAATACTTAAAATAAAGATGAATTGATAACGTAGATATGCCAAAAGGATGATCCATTTCATAAAGAGTTGATTATAAGTTCAGCAAATAAGATAAAGCAGGAAACACATCAAAAAATGATCTGAAATTATATAAGCAACAAGGATCAACTTTCTATGACTAATAAAAGAAATCTACTTGGACGATACAGTTCCATCAACAGGGTTGTCTCTGCAAGATGAAGGTACGCTACCACCTGAAGAAGGCTCAGAAGAACCAAGCAAGGGCGCGGGAAGGGGACGACGCAGATAATTCTTGACAAGACCATGTTCGACTTTAAGATCAAGTTCAATCTTATTTAGGACTTTGTTGGTCACTTCAGCCAACTGACATCGAGCTTTATAAGTGATAATAGCGGTCCACTGGTTGGCCTTAGACAGCAATGCAGATAGGCGTTCCGCCTCTTTGGAGGCAATCTCCGCTGCTTCCTCACGAGACACGGCCAACCCTTTGAAATAATTGGCTTGTCTTTCCTGCTGCACTAAGGCATTGAGTTTTTTTAAGCTCATCATTTGCTCCGTGAAGCTGTCCCTCGAGTGCTGAAAACAAGAAATACCAAGAGATTAAAACGAAGAAATAACAGAATCACACTCGATAAAACGAGGTTATACCTTAGACATTAGCCGAAGCCTCTTCATACTCATTAACAACTGCGTCCCGAGCCTCATCAATAAAGTCATATTCGTCGGATAGTTTCTTATAATCCGTTTGAAGGTTCGTAAAAGAAAATTGACTCGTGTCTAAGTCTACCTGCTTCATTGAATCCAAGTGATGAAGATGGTTGACTTCGACATTCATCTCCCCCATCCTTTTATGGAGTCGATACACATTCACTTCAAGATCTCTTTCAGATTCCACTTGGCGAGCAACATCATCTCGAGACGCTGCTAGGGATTTACTAAGAGCACCAACCTCAGCCCTAGCATTATCTCTTTCCTCGGAAATATGCAACATACTATCCCTAACCCCGGGGCATAAGAAAGAATGAGCCTATTGTAACTCTCCTTCCAAAAAGGGCACTCTAGCCTCTAAGTCCGAAGCATGTCCTCGAGCATCACGCAGGTTGTCACGCGTCCATAGCAGCGTACCATTAAACAGACAACGGTCATGATTGTACTTATTTTGCATATCAACCATCAATGTTCGCTTTTCACGCCACTCAGCTGCTAAGGCGTTGTGCTCATCAGCACGAGCATTCCATTTTACGGCTTCGCTTTTCAACTTACCCACCAACTCTGCAATGCGGGATTTTTCTGTCGTTCCCTTTCTTTCCGAAGCCATATGAGCTCGGGGACTCCACCCACTGAAGATAGGGTGGGGATACTGAGACAGAACACCAAAGTACAATATATGTAATCACGAGGAGTAAAAGACCAATAAAAAATACGAACCTGTGAGGGACGATACATTTCTGCGAGCTTGCTCCAATTCGTTGCGGACTATAGAAAGTTCCGAACGGAGACTCTCCTCGGCATTACCCAGCCGCTCCTTTTCCTTCAGGAGACCCTTCAGTTCACTTATTTCCATCTCGGCCGCAGATAGTTCTTCTTCTCTATGACGAAGCTTAGCCTCCAACTTTAAAGACTTTGCTTTAAAGAATTGGTATAGAACATGGTTGTAATGTTCGCTCCTCATCATCTATGTCACAAACGACAAACATTATTATACCCAAGGGATCGGATATCGCGAAGAATACAATGTTCGTATATCATGAGGGAATCAGTACAAGGATTTACCTCTAAGACACGCTGCTGGGGAAAACCGTATTGGTACCCATCAGCTATGGCCATCATATCAGCAACAGAGGAGGGAGGGTCAACCACTAGGTTAGCTTCTAAAGCTCTCAGATTCTTCTCCCACATCTCAGCAACGCGGACTTCAGAAGACACTTGCATCATCTGACGAGTATAAGCGTTAGAATTCTTCTCACCGGGGACCACTGGGGCAGGGTTGGGGACGAACATCAGATTTTTCTTCTTAAGCCAAGCCAAAATGGCATCTTCGCCTTCAGGCATTAGAGAGTAAGGGAAATCCTATGAAGGAGATTCAACCGCAGACTTCCCTTTGGATGTTCTCCCCTCACTCGCGCAAGTCTCGAAATCACCATCCTCAGTATGACTACCGGCGTTTTCAGCCTGCTGACCGGTGACATCTTCTTTACCAATATCCCCAAGCACATCCCAATAATCATTTGGGGAAAGCAATGAGAAGTCTTCGGCAAGACCTATGGCAGCATTCACATCAAAGGATTCCCCCACAGAATATATCCTACCAAAAGAAAATTCAGGGGAAATAACGGGCAGAGTACCCACACCAACAATATTATCGCCAACAGGGGCAGATCCACCCCCGCCAGTACCACCAACGGCAATATTACCCTCAGACTCACCATCATCACCCGCGGCAATTCCTTCTTCACCATCACACCCGCGGCAACTTCTTCTTCACCATTACCACCTTCGTCATCAGGGTGAGAAGTGTCGGTACGCTCTTCTCCATCGGACATTTCTTCATCCTCAGCATACCCTTCGTTTACAGGACTCGTAACCTCCTCATAAACCTCAGCCTCACCGGTAACCGCAGTAGAAGATTGTTTGGGTCCAAGTTTCTTCTTCTTCGACACCTACAAACCAGTAAACATCCCCACAAAGGCTCATTTTTTCCTCACTTCAAAAATGAAAATTATTTCAAGCAAGGAAAAAGGGGCAAATAGTATAGAGAATATAAGAAGAAACTATACCTTGGCAGCAACAGCACTCTTCGGTGGATGGGTAACACCAGAACCCTCCTCCTCATATCCATCAACGACATCAAGAGCGTAAGGAAAATTCATGCCCGCGAAATTCGGACGCCAAGGATAGAAATCTCCATAACGAGCAGGAGGAGTTTCACGAGGCTTGCTGTTTTCAGAAGGACGCCAACCGCGCGGACCAGGAATTCAACCATAAGCCCAAGGACCAACTACCTCAATAATAGTAGCATGCCATTCATAATCATGATCACGCTTAATCCTTTCATGAGCAGGAAAGAGTTTCCGTTTAGCAGATCCCTCAGTACCAGGAACATACTTCAGCTTGGCATCACTCACCTCACTCAAAAAAAGAATTTCACCACGGGGAGCAGCAATATTACGAAGACTAACACTCCACGGCTTATGGTTTCTACTGTTGACATAATCCCCAACTGTTAAAATTCTGAGGAGTGTACCACTCTCTCTCAGCAGGATTTGGAACATAGCAGGTCATCATAGTCTCTCCCTTGCTTCGAAGGTAACATTCCTTCAGTGAACGAAGATAATTCCCAGATAGTTGTGACACAGAACGATTATGAGTGTTTGTGGAAGAGCCTTAGCGACTAGCCAACACGTCATAATAAAAGGAGTCACCCGACTTATATAGGGGAAACATGAGACCCGCCTCGAAGGCTCCAACCGTAGTCAATAGATGAAACTCGTCAAACTGATACTTAGCAAGGAGCTCGTAAGTGATATCATCGTCAGGGGCATAGAAGCGAACCTCAAAAGCTTGAAGCTCATGTTTTTCCTTGAACATCTCAAGATCAATATGCTTGAAAGTGACCTTCTTCTTACCAACTGAAACACTGCGTATCACGGGGACAGTTTCTTCTTCGTCTGCGGAATCAGAAGTAGGACTCAATTCCGAAGCTTTCCTTTTGAAGGAAGATTTTTAGACGGATCAGCTCTCGACATAGTACCCTTGGAGTACTTCCCTTTGAAAGAAACCGTGGGAGGAGGCGGAAAAGATTTCTGCGGAGGCACTGAAGGAGGAGCCATAGAACGAAGGGGCGGAACATCCAATGCTTCATTACGAGGAGGAGGAGCCCGCGTACTCCTCGAGTCATCACGAGGGGGAGCCTGCGCACTCCTAGAATCTTCACGAGGACGAGAAGGGGCATGGTTAACAACATACCTAGACCTAGAAGGACCCTTCGGCACATCCCCTTTCTTAGTAGGAACAACCTTCACACCAGAGGAAGATGAAACCCTATGACCCCGAGGATCCGATTGCGAAGACTTGTAAGGACCTTCTCCAAGTGGAGATCTGTTAGAATCTCGACGCGGAGGGGATCTTGGCGGAATAGACGGCGGGGTTTGGTAAGGAGCCCGCGGATGATCAGACATGTCTATAAGGAAACACAAAAACAGTTTAGAGAAGAATACATGGAGATCACTAAAGATCAAAAAACCCATAATTGATGGTTCATCCGGATAAACATTAAAAACCCTAAGAACTAAAAATAACCAGAAATACTCCATCAAACTTCAGGGATAATACTTAGATACAGACTCATATACTTTGTAACAAAGAACGGGGGCAAGCATATATGCTTCGACATGTGTGTTCTTCATCACAAAGCCAAGAATACAGCAGTAGGAAACAAACGGGTAGATACATAGATAAATCAATGATGAGCAGCTAAGGAAAAACCCCATACCTGTATAGAAGAGGACGACAAGCACCAACCACAGTCGAAGAAAGGAGGATCGGAGATATCAAAAGCTAGTTGTCTGTGATACAGGGGCAACAACAATCGAGAGCGAAAGATACAGAAAATTGAATGATGTTATCTTCCTCACAAGAATGACGATAATAAATGACTAAAGAACAAGAATAGAAAACAAGAAGAGGAACACTGACAAGAAGAGGATAAAAGTTTTTTTTCACATTCTCTTTCCTATTTATGAAGATAGAGAAGACAATAACTGTCCCTCGTACCAAGGAGCAGTTATGGGGAAAGTTAATGCAAAGTGGGAAACGTGCCCGTATTTATAGGGGAAGTTATTTCAGGAGAGATAAAACGTGTAGGACGACCTTTCTTCTTCTAAATTGCAAAATGCGCCCAAGTCAGAAGAAGAGGGGCAAATTGTGTGTACACCTTTCATCATCCACCGCGTGTACAGAAAGAGACACGTGGAAGGCATGCAAAACAAGATATCAAAACATGATAACAAGCATCTCATCAGAACATGCCACCGGTCAGCAGATCTGACGGTCAGGGACAGAGGATCACAGAGGTATGATGGCTTAGAGGAGCACCAGATAATACCCCTTGGGTGTTAAATACCAAAGAGATATACACGTGTCAATCAGCTCGTTGAAGAGGCGAGGATAACCCTTCGTATTCAAGCTCAGGTCGCAGCATATGCCGAAGACCTCTGCGTAATGGGCACAAAGCACAAGAAGATAAGATTACAACGGCACCTCGGAAGTAGGACCCACGTTCCAACCCTATAAATACCCCTCTCCACTAAGAGAGAAGGGGTCGACCAATCCAGAGAAATTATAGGAGAATATAGGAGAGAGAAATAGGAAGAGTAAGTAATCCCCCTACTTCCGCAGACCTATGTATACTCTAAAGTCATCCGACTATCTCTGTAATCATTCAATACATAGTGAAACACCAGCCCCGTGGATGTAGGCCTTAGTGCCGAACCACGTAAATCTTTGTCTTATTTACATGTCATCACTTTACATTCAGCGTTGAACTTCATGTGCTTTACATTTATACTTGATTCTCTGTTTATTCCTTTATACGAACATTATTTATGATAATATTCGACTAGACAATGACAAGCTCGAAGGCTTTGAGTCGACGAATCGATATAATCATCCCCTTTACGCATTCGACGTACAATTTTAGAATTAGAATGTATGCGAATATTGTTTATGAACACGTGTATGACTTCGTGATTTATGTGTTCACTCGTTAATTACAATTAATGATTTACACGTCTTTCCTAATATTTAAGTTGAAATGGATAATGTGATCCACATTTAGTTACCACAAGTGGCAAATCTCGAGGAAGTACGCCTGATTTCATCATCAAAACGGGATTTAGTCTTTTAGATACAATGATATAAACCATGACAATAATTGGCAATTTAGATATTAACGAGGGAAAAAAAAAAGAATTTAATGAATGAATTACCTAAAACAATTACCGTGGAAATCTCCCAAATCCACGTCACCTCCGTTATATGAGGTACCACACCTCCACCGTTACTTTTTATACAAAGTCACACTCATCGTCACTTCTCTCTCTTATTTTCTTCTGTTCCATTCCATTCTTCTTTAAAATCGTGTTAGATAGAGAGACTGAGGGAAGAAAAAAAGATAGAGATGGGAGAAAGCCATGGATCATCGTCAACACCATCATCGTTTTCAAGTTTGAGATCATATGGGAAAGCAATAATTGAGATCCCTAAAAGATTACACCGAAGAGCCGGTTCGGTAACAACGACATTTGAGGAGATGAGCCGAGTTAAAGCACGATCCGGCTCAGACATGCATAAAAGTTTAAGATGGTATGATTTGGTTGGGTTTGGAATTGGTGGTATGGTCGGTGCTGGTGTTTTTGTTACTACCGGTAGAGCGACTAGACTTTATGCTGGTCCTGCCGTTATTATTTCTTATGCCATTGCTGGTCTTTGTGCTCTTGTCTCTGCTTTTTGTTATACGGAATTTGCTGTTGATATGCCTGTTGCTGGCGGTGCTTTCAGTTATCTCAGAATCACCTTCGGTATGCACATTTTTATTTCAATTTTCTTTTTTCTTTTTTTCATTTATATATTCTGCCGTTTTTAGTGATTTTTTTTTTGGGTTTGGGGGTTTTTATTACAGGGGAATTCGCAGCGTTTTTAACTGGTGCAAATTTAGTGATGGAGTATGTTTTTTCTAATGCTGCCGTCGCTAGAAGCTTTACTGCCTATTTAGGAGCAACTTTTGGGATATCTGCAACAGAGAAATGGAGAATAACTGTTTCTGGACTTCCTGATGGGTTTAATCAACTTGATTTCATCGCTGTTGCCGTCATTTTGATCATTTCACTCATCATTTGTCAAAGGTAGTTCATGCAATACTTGGGTTTCAACAATTTCCTGAAAGAATTCAGAGAATTTATTCAACTTGAAACTTACTCTGTTTGTTTTGTTTTTTTTTTGTTACAGTACAAGAGAAAGTTCAGTGATGAATACGGTGTTGACAGCTTTGCACATACTGTTTATAGGATTTATTATAGTGATGGGATTTTGGAAAGGAGATTCAAAGAATTTTACAGAACCAGCGAATCCGGATAAAAACCCAAGTGGGTTTTTCCCGTACGGAATATCAGGAGTTTTTAATGGAGCAGCAATGGTTTATCTAAGTTATATCGGTTATGATGCTGTTTCAACAATGGCTGAAGAAGTTAGAAACCCAATAAAAGACATCCCAGTTGGTGTTTCTGGTTCTGTCTTTCTTGTCACCATACTTTACTGTTTGATGGCTGCATCAATGTCTAAACTTGTTCCTTATGATGCAGTAAGTAACTAAACAACCCTACTTTCTATCTTCCTTCTCCACTTTAGAAGAAAAAGGAAGAAAACGCCATTAATGTCTATGTTATCTCTTCTTATAACCTACACTACATAAGCAGGCTAATCCTAGCTAGGTTTCAAAAAACATTTAATTTTCCAGAACGGTTACAGTCGTATGATATATGGGGGTCAATGCAAAAGACAATTTTACCCTTAGTCATACAATTGTAGAAGGAAATCCTTATTATTGTTTTGATGTGAAATGTGCAGATAGATACCGAAGCACCATTTTCATCAGCATTCAAAGGATCAGACGGCTGGGGATGGGTTTCAAATGTAATAGGTGGTGGGGCTAGTTTTGGTATATTAACATCTTTGATGGTATCGATGTTGGGCCAAGCTCGTTACCTATGTGTAATCGGGCGATCTAATATTGTCCCATCTTGGTTTGCGAGGGTCCACCCTAAAACGTCAACTCCTGTCAACGCTTCGGCTTTTCTAGGTAAGATGAAGTTTACGAAAAACACTCCGTACGCCTCTTTTACACTTTATCTTTGCTTTATCTAACGTAAGCGTACCGTAGTTCCCCACATCCTTTGTCCAGGTAAGCTAAGGCCGTTACGCTTGGGCCCCACCTTTTGTTACTTTCACTTTCTTCTGGGAACCGCAGGATTACTGATTGAATATTTTTTTGGATTAGTCACTGATCGAAGGAAATCCTAGTGAGCTGTGACCCGTATTATTAAATTAACATGTGTAAATAATATTGCCACTTTCTATATAAATTGGTTATACTATGATTGAATGTTTGATTAAATATCTCTGGAATTTGCATGTGATTGTCGAAAGTTTCTATGAAGAATTCAATCTAACGAATAAAATTTCCTTTAAATTTTGATTGCGTTTTGTTTCTTTTTTCAATTGGATTTTATTTATGTTTTATTAAGATAATATATTTTTTTAATGTGATATCATTTTGCAGGGCTTTTGACAGCAGTGATATCCCTGTTTACGGACCTCAATGTCCTCCTAAATCTAGTATCGATCGGTACACTATTTGTCTTCTACATGGTAGCCAATGCAGTAATATATCGACGATATGTTTCGATTGGAACGACAAATCCGTGGCCGACATTTTCGTTCCTTTTCTCCTTTTCCTTCATTGCCATTTTATTCACTTTCCTTTGGCAATTTGCTTCACCAGGGAAGACAAAGTCAGTCATACTTGGTACTTGTATGGGTATCTTGGTTGGGATTTTACTAGCTTTTAACATGCTTGTTCCTCAAACCCGTAAACCTGAGTATTGGAGTGTTCCTCTGATGCCATGGATTCCTTGTATTTCCATCTTCTTGAACGTTTTCTTGCTGGGTTGTCAAGATGGACAGTCTTATATCAGATTTGGGATCTTTTCGGGGGTCGTCGTTCTTTTCTATGTCTTTTACAGTGTTCATGCAAGCTTTGATGCTGAAGGACAATGTTGTACCCAAAACTATAAGCAACTTGAAAGAAATCCCGAGAAAACTACTGTAAATGGAAGTATCAGTAAAGTGTAAAAATGTAGAAGATTTTTTTTTTTCTGTTCCAAGGGTGAGATAACCACACCTGGGAACATTTAAGCTAGATTTTGTAAGTGAAAAATGTAAACCCATCAGTTCATTTTCCATCAAAAAAATGATAAAAGAACCATATTCAAAAAATTGAAAATGCTTTCATTGAGAGTTGAACTCAAGACCTCCCGCTTACTAAACGGGTGCTCTAACCAACTGAGCTATGAAAGCTGTTTGTTTGATTAAACTGTTCAATATTTCAGTTTTCATTTCACTATTCTCGTCTAGCAAATATCAAATGAGTTCTTATGCCAATGGACCAAATTGCAAACTCCACTCTAATTTTCTTTTTTGAAGCAACATCACTCTGATTAGTATTCAAATGATTCAAAATCAGAAAGTATAAAAATCTGACTTTACATTTATATAATTTTGGAAAAGGCAAAATCGGATTTGAAAGTGTTGAGCTGCTCTTTAAAATAATCATACAAACCACCAATAGGTACGTTCTTTTTGCTCACCTGCTTAGGTACATTCTAATTGCTCCAACTTCATCACTAAATTAACATCCTACTGTGTTTCGTGTATATATAATTTAAACTGTGGAGGAAATATTCTCTAAATATGCAGTGTTCTTAATCAAGCTACTAGTTCAATGACAATGACACAAAATGATAAAAAAAATAGGAGTACTAATTAAAGATCGTTTCTAAATTTAGGACGAAGAATCTCTTTCTAAAAACAAACATAATAGTAGTTGTTATTTGGGGGTAAGTGACTCCTCCCTTCATACAACAGAGATTTAATAACACTTGGGTCAAGGATTCAATGCCAGGAAGCCAGGGTAGCCCTATGCAATGCAATACAGAAAAGCTAATTGGCCCTCTTGCTTTAAAAACGGTGATGCCCGTTCCGGGACGTTAACCAGTATTGGCCATTGGGCGAGGTAGTGGTACCATGGAATATCCATCAATTTGATAAATAAGAAGGGACCACGGAGAAGCTAGTTAAGTAGTACAATTTAACAAGGGCAACATTTAATTTTAAATTCGGTGGTGCGATTCCAAAAGACAAAATAGCTTGAAAATACTTATATCTCTTCATAATCGGTAATTAACTGTAAAGTTTTTGTCTACCGATTACAAGTTTATGTAAGAATGGGATATTGACATAATCGATAGCCCAATAATATATAATATCTACCGATTATTGAAATAGAAAACTTAATTTTATTTGTGTTTTGCAGAGGAAAACGAATTTAGGGCAACCGTCTATAATCTGTAGCAAATGAACATCATATTACTACCGATTATGGTTTCATTTTTACTGTTCTTTTGAACCTAAATAGTCTTATAATCGGACACAATATTTTATCCTTTTCTACCGATTAACCTGGGGTTTTAAAATCGGTAGGTTAGGTGAACTTCATAACCTTCCGATTGTATGGTAGTTTCCAAATTCAAAAATTTTGAGATTTTTTCAAATTTCAATTTTGGGGCAACTCCATAATCGGGAGACATGGTAATAACTACATACCTTCCGATTGTATGGTAGTTCCCAAATTCGAAAATTTTGAGATTTTTTCAAATTTCAATTTTGGGGCAACTCCATAATCGGTAGGTTAGGTGAACTTCAAGGGGAAAGGGAACCGATCCTAGTAAGGGAAAGGGAACCGATCCTTGTAAGGGGTGCAATACATCAAGGGGAACCGATCCTTGTGTAGGGTGCAGCAAGGGTTATAGCAGAAAGGGGAACCGATCCTATGGACATGTGCAACACATATAAGTTAGATACCATATATATGTGGGGAACCGATCCTAATACCTAGTCAACCGAATCTTTGGGAAGCTAGTGTGACTATGCGTAGTACCCACATGGAGGTAGAACCGAAACTTGTTTTGGTAGAACCGTAAACCCGTGATTGTGATTAAATGTTGGTTTGATCAATCATATAGTTCTTGAAAGTCAGATGAACCAATTCTGAACTTGTTTGAAAGTGTGGAAAATCGGTTTCAAGATTGTAAGTGTGAAAGAGAACTTACAAAGTAAAGATGTCGACAAACTTTGAACACGTGCTGTGAATGTTTATTTCTATAATTGTTCAAAGATATTCCTTAACGGCTAGGGGAAGAGAATCCCAAGATCGAAACATAAGTAAGTTAAGAATATTTTAATTAAGGTTATTAATTTATCTTTGTAGGGAAATTACAGAATTAGTAATGTGCATTTACTAATTAGATTTTTTCCGAGAGATTTCGATTGTTAATTTTGGACAGAGCATTTCCAGGAATTATGAAAACCGAATCTGTGCATTTATGAATATCTTGAGAATATTTTCGGTTTTGGAAATTCCTTGGTGTCCAAACTTCCTTGTCTATAAATACACGAAGTTTGCCTTTCTAGCAAACTAATCCTTCGTAACAACAAACTTCCTCTTTTGTCTTTGTTACTGGTGTAGACGCCTATCGGAGAGCAGAGTGATCTAATTAGGTGAGATCTCTTACGACCGCTCGTTTTAAAGTCTTCTTTGGGATTGAGAAGCTCTAGCGCGACCCGTTGGTGGGAAACTAGATAATTGCGGTTTATCTTTTATTTCGATTGATTTGATTGACTAACGGTGGTTGAAATCTGATTGCACCTAGTTTGTTTATTCTTGAGAATCTTCTCTTCTGATATAAGATTCACTCAAACTAGTTCAGAGTTTCGACATGGATCTTTAGACTGTTGTTAGTTCTAAAGACGATCTTGTGATAATCCATTGTCAACAGACTTCGTTCTGTGTGTGATTGATGACAAGAGATTCAAGTGATTGTGTGCAGGTTTTTATTGAAGATTTAAGAAGATTTGAAGACAAAGAAGATATTGAAGATCTGACTTGGGTTTTATAATCTTTGGTGTGCACAATACTTGTTTGGGTAAAAGAGGATCCAATTATAATCGGTTTATCCTTGTGGTAGATTGGATCGATTAATTGAGTATATCGGCATCAACAAGGTTCTTCGGATTAAAGGTGTTGTTGGCTTAATCTTAATCGATTACCTTTGGGTGATTGAACATAAGATAGATCTAGACCCGACGAAGGAGTTTATGTTGAGATAAACGGAAGAGCCTTTGTCCGACTCATATCACTTGGTTGAATAGAGTTGATACCAAACAGATTTCTTGTTCCTTTACTGTTTGGAATACGAACCAAAGAGATTGTTCCAAGTACATGACTTATTCATAAGTCGGAGGCGTGGGAATACAAACGGAACTAGGTGAACTATAAGGTTAGTTACTTGGTCTCAACTATACGAAGTTAAGTGTAATTTTGTGTAGTGGCTTAATCCTGAGAGTATTCAATTCTGGACTAGGTCTTGGGGTTTTTCTGCATTTGCGGTTTCCTCGTTAACAAAATCTTGCTGTGTCATTTACTTTTATTTTCCGCATTATAATTGTTTTATTATCGTTAAAGTAAATTACACAAACGTTAATTCCTATTTACTTGATAAGCGATCCTATTGTGTTTGGTTAAGTCCGAACCTTTATATCAAGTAAACATACTTCGTTGTTGTATTATCTCGATCTCGTATCCATAGACGATCACACGAAGTGTGAACCGATTAGTTGTATTGTCTCGACTCAGTCCATAAAAAATCACTTTTGGAGAAATTTGGAGAAAGGACTTATAGGTAGGAAAAGTTTTAGCTTGATGTATATTTGGGTACCCTCGCCTTTTCAATTGGTGTCAGAGCAGGCAAACACGAAAAGATCTAACAATTTGTGTTGGTGCATCCGACCTACAAGAAATGAATCTAATGTCCGATTCAATTAATGTCACAAGATTTTCATAAGATCTTTCACAAGACTCTGGAGAATACTCCACAGGTCTTGTCAAGATCTTAGACAACGTGATTGAACAAAACCAGTCGCTAGCTGATGTAATCAGTAATATCATGAGTGATAAAAAACTGGCAAAAACTTTAGATGGTTCCAAGGATCCTTTAAACTGTTCAATTTCGACATCTAGATGTTGTAAACAGACTAAGAAGAAACAATCCAGGAATTTCCTTCAAGAAGGATGGATTCATTTATGTCAGAAAATTTGTTTAACAAAACTTATGATTAATCGCGTTATGAATCTTCATAAGATCTTAACAATCCTTCTTAAACCTGGTGAACAATGTCTGGGAGCCTTTGCTTTAAAAACAACTTCACCATTCCAGTGGTTCCTCGATAGTGGTTGTAGTAGACATATGACAGTTGATCTCTCCTGGTTCACAAGGACTGAAGACTATAAGGGAGGGTCGGTAACATTCGGAGATGGAAGCAGCTGTCTTATTAGCAAGAAAGGTACAATCAAACTTCCTGGTATTCCTGAAATTCATGATGTTGTTTACGTTAAGGTTATGAAAGCAAATCTTTTGTATGTAAGTCAAATTTGTGATAAAGGTAACAAAGTTATCTTCAATATGAAAGGCTGTGATATTGAAGACAAGTCCGGAAAAATAAGTTTTCGAGGACGTAGAAGTATGAATAATTGTTACCTTCTTGATATACAGTCCAATCTGTATTGTAACTTGACTAAGGTCGAGTCAACCCATTTGTGGCATGAACGGTTTGGTCATATCAACTACCGCATGCTAGGAAAGCTCATTAATCGTGAACTTGTCAAAGGTGTCCCAAAAATCAACACTAAAGTAGAAGGTGTTTGTGGAGCATGCCAAAAAGGTAAGCAAGAAAAAATTCCATACAAATCTTCTCCAGACATAGCCACTCGTGCTCCTCTAGATCTTATTCATATGGATCTGTTTGGTCCAATCCAACAAGCTTCCGTTGGAAGTAATAAGTATTCCTTAGTAATGGTAGATGATTACACTCGGTTCACATGGGTTTCTTTTCTATAAAAACAAGAATGACACTCTTGAGGAATTCAAAATTATTGTGAACAGGATGCAGAATGAACAAGGTCGCAAGCTTAAAAAAAAAGCGATCGTGGTACATAATTCAAGGATACGAAATTATATGAATACTGTAATGAACTAGGGATTACCCAACAATTCTTTGCTCCCATCACACCCCAATCGAATGGTGTAACTGAGAGAAAGAATAGAAATATTCAAGAAATGGCAAGAGTAATGCTTCACAATAAAAACCTACTATTAAGTTTCTGTGGGGAAGCTGTTTTTACAGCCTGTTATCTAATAAACAGAGTTTACTTAAGATCCAAAACTCTGAACACTCCATATGAACTATGATATGGAAGGAAACCCAATCTGAGCTACTTAAGGGTTTTCGTAAGCAAATGTTATATTCTCAAGGATAGGGAACATAGGGGAAAATTTGATTCCAAAAGTGATGAAGGAATTTTTCTTGGTTATGCCTCTGATAGCCGTGCCTTCCGGGTATACATATCAGAACCAAGGTCATGATGGAATCTATTAATGTTGTTATCGATGACATTAGTGACTTTTGTCAAGACATCCACACTGCAATAGAGCTTCCTCCCTATGAAACTGTTATTAAAGAAAAACAGACTGTAGAAGAACCATCCGTGGTTCCTCTAATTAGTGACATTGATGACAAAGATGATAATGAAAGTATTTTTGAACAACCTAATGATGTTTACTATAGTGTTAAAAAACCTGCTAAGTGGGTACATCAAAGACACTCTACTGAAGACATTATTGGAGATGCCAATGCAAGGGTTATGAACCGAAGAGAACTTCAGAATGTCTGTCACTATTCATGTTTTCTGTCGTCAATAAAACCAAAGAATATTGAGAAAGCACTTAGTGAACCTGCTTGGGTCAACTCTATGCATGAGGAACTCAATCAGTTTAAAAGGCAAGAAGTGTGGGAACTTGTTCCAAAACCAGCTGGGGTCAACATTGTTGGAACAGAATGGATCTACAAAAACAAATCAGACGAATTCGGAAAAATTGTCAGAAACGAAGCCAAACTTGTTGCTCAAGGATATTCCTAAATTGAAGGTATTGATTTTAATGAAACTTTTGCTCCTGTTGCTCGTTTGGAATCTATTAGACTTTTACTTGCTTATGCCTGCTATCTTAAGATTAAATTATTTCAAATGGATATCAAGTCTGCATTCTTAAACAGAGATTTAAAAGAAGAAGTATTCGTAGCTCAACCGAAAGGGTTTGAAGACCCATTGTTCCCAGATCATGTCATTAAATTTAAGAAGGCCCTGTATGGTCTAAAACAAGCTCCACGATCTTGGTATGACAAATTGACATCCTTTTTACTTCAAAAAGGATTCTCTAGAGGTGGTGCTGATAAAACTCTTTTTACCAAGTGGTGCGGCAACCATGTCCTTATAGCTCAAATATATGTAGACAATATCATATATGGATCCACCTCAAAAACTCTAACAGATGAATTTCTAATCTTATGAGTGGAGAACTCGAAATGAGTAATGTTGGAGAATTGTCATATTTTCTTGGTTTGCAAATACAACAACAAAAAGACAATATTCTTCCATCTCAAGAAAAATATCCAAGGAACCTTGTTGAGAAATTCGAACTAAACAAGTCAACTCCTATGGCAACCCCAATGAAAACTACTGGAAAACTTCAATCCAATCCAGGAGAAAAATATGTTGATCAGAAACTCTATAGATCCATGATCGGAAGCTTGCTGTACTTAACTGCAACAAGGCCAAACATTGCTTTCAGTTTGGGATGTTGCGCCAGATTCAAGCAAATCCTAGAGAATCACATCTTAAGGCTGTAAAACGTATCATAAGATATGTTGGTGGTACTGTAGATTATGGTCCATCATACTCTATGGATACAAACAATAATCTTGTTGCCTATTCAGATGCTGATTTGGAAGGGTGTGTAGAAGATCGAAAAAACACCTCAGGTGGTTGCTTTTATGTTGGTCAAAATCTTGTTGCTTGGCATAGCAAGAAACAAAATTCACAGTCTTTATCAACCTGTGAAGCAGAATACATTGTTGCTGGTACATGTTGTACCCAACTATTATGGATGAAACAGATGCTCATCGACTATGGAAGAAATATTCGAACTATGAACATCTTTTGTGATAACTCAAGTGCTATTCGCTTGACTGAGAATCTTGTTGAACATTCTCGTACTAAACATATAGACATTAGATATCATTTTATTAGAGAATTGTATGAGAATGGTGTTATCAAATTGGAGTACGTTCCATCTGAGCGTCAACTAGCTGATATTCTTACTAAACCCTTAGATAGAGCAACTTTTGAAAATCTAAGGAAATCCATAGGAATTATCAAGGTACATTAGTACCGTGTGGAACCCTCATAGTTTGGGTGACTTTTTGATTTAGCGGGATTAACTTCTAGCCCTAGTAGGTAGGATTTATCAAAGGATTATGAGGGGTTCTAATATAAACAGTATGTGAAAAAGTCACAATATGTTGAATCGGTTTTGGTTTAGCATAAACGCGTATGTGTTTCGACGGTTTTCAACTTTTGCTTGCAATTGTTAAAACCGGTTTTCAACCTTTCTCTGGTAAAGGTTGAGGTGTGTTGTTATTCTTTTGTTTATGCATAAGGATGACAACGTGGTGATATTTCGATATCAATTCTCCCTGGACGAAGATGCTATCATATTGGAGAAGTGGATGCGAAATTTGAGGTAACAATCTTGTTAGTTAATTGTTTTCCCGTTTAAGAAAAGGCTGAGTTTATATTATATATATCTGGTACTTTTGCTTAACAAAATTTAGGTTCAATTGATATTTATTCCATGATGTGTATGTGGATGTGTGTTTCAATTGGTTTATGTTAAGAAAAACTATTGTTATCTTGCTTTATTGTGTGATATCAATCGTTTAGGCTTACAAAATTTCGGTACAATTGATGTGTGTGTGATTCAATTGGTTTCGGTTAAGAAAAACTATTGTTATGTTGCTTTTGTATAGTTTCAATGGTTTAGGCTTACAAAATTACGGTGCAATTGCGGTACTTTTAATGTCTATGTTGTTTCAATTGCTTCCGGTTGAGGTGAATAATTAAGCAAGTTGATTTATGTTGGTTTGTATGAATTATTTACGGCTTAACGAAATAATATGTGTACGGGATGAGTTTTTTAGTCCAATTCGATTCCGGATAAGAAACTAAGTTAATTCTGATCTTAGTTTGTCTTATCGAAGTGAGGTTTCGGTTATTCAAGTCTAATCGAATGCCTAAACAAGGAAATGCTAGTTAACTAACCTAGTATTTGGTTTGTTTAAAATTGAAAGGTCTAAGTTTATGGATAATTAGAACCTGATGAGAAAAATGGAGTTTATCTTTATTTTGGTCTTATCGAATTAAGCGGTTGTTTTTGAACAATCGGTTTAGCAAAGGGACTAATGTGATTAGTTGTTTTTTGGTTTTCTAAACTAAATGGGAAAAATTGTTTCGGGCAATTGTTTCCTTGGTAACATATCAAAATAAGACTACTTGTAGTTTCAGTTTTGATATTGGTTACCAGAACGTGATGTGTGGAACCCTCGTGCCTAACTCTACAGGTTTGCAAGTCTATTCTGGGATTTGTAAGATTCTTTTCGTGTTGTCCTTTATTTTTTCGTTTCTTTGTCATTTTTGTGACAAAAATGGGGAGAAATATATGGAGTAAACAAGTAATACTGACATTTATTTTATATTAATTGGTATTACTAAGGAAAAGAACATTGGTACTTGAATGTTTTATCTAACGAAAGAGTGAAAGCACAGACTAAGGGGGAGTAACATGTCATATTGATTAGTATAAAAAATACGTGCGGATTGAATATCTACCTATCTTCCTTAGGGGGAGTATTATCTTTGTTATTATAATGTCAACAATGGCATTTTCAAGGATTGAATATAAGCAGTTTTACTGTACTATTGAATCGGGAATCAAGTGGAGTGTAATGAATTCTTGTAATTTGTTTATACATATGATGTAAGAGTTTTTTCACTAAAATTGAAAAAGGGGTAGATTGTTAGAACATTGCTCGGTTGAACCCACCAAGCGTTGGTATGTCAAGTTTGGTTGTCATATTTTAGTGAATCAAAACTCATGTTAAGAGTCGCTTGATTATGTACTAGAGTTAAACTTCGTATAGGTTAGCTTGAAAGCATTAGGATATGAGACATTACAAGTATTGCGAAGTCTTGAAGATGTGAAGAAGCAAGGAGCTACAACGACAACAATCATCCTTCCACTTGAGGTTAGTGATATTTGACTTGAACTGTTTCATTCCCTAACGTATCTTTCAAGTCGTGCATATTGAAAACATAACTGCGAAGCATATATGAACTCTAGATAGACATAGTATTAATGAATACAATACGAGGTTTATTGCTTAACCATTAAACTTTGTAGATAAGACGTCGTCATAATCATTCGAATACTATTGTGATTATGTATGGGTATGAGGTGAGGATTTCATCCTAGGGAATGATGTTTACATGTGTTCTAAGGAAGTAAGTTCATAAACTTTTTTGTGGACCGAAAAGGAAATTCCAGGAGTTATTGGTTTTGTTATTCATTGCATATCTTATGACCAACCAATATATGTGTGATAGAGTATAACCACTCACAACTTGTTGTGCTCTTGGCAGAATTATTCACAAAGTCCTGACTTTTCTATTGGTATAACTTTTATTAGTAAAACAAATCTTAAGTAATCACCTGTGGTATGATCGGATTATGTCTGCCTTGGGGAAAGGGAACCGATCCTAGTAAGGGAAAGGGAACCGATCCTTCTAAGGGGTGCAATACATCAAGGGGAACCGATCCTTGTATAGGGTGCAGCAAGGTTTATAGCAGAAAGGGGAACCGATCCTATGGACATGTGCAACACATATAAGTCAAATACCATATATATGTGGGGAACCGATCCTAGTACCTAGTCAACCGAATCTTTGGGAAGCTAGTGTGACTATGCGTAGTACTCACATGGAGGTAGAACCGAAACTTGTTTTGGTAGAACCGTAAACCCATGATTGTGATTGAATGTTGGTTTGATCAATCACATAGTTCTTGAAAGTCAGATGAACCAATTCTAAACTTGATGTGGCAAATCGGTTTCAAGGTTGTAAGTGTGAAAGAGAACTTACAAAGTAAAGATGTCGACAAACTTTGAACACGTGCTGTGAATGTTTATTTCTATAAATGTTCAAAGATATTCCTTAACGGCTAAGGGAAGAGTATCCCAGGATCAAAATATAAGTAAGTTAAGAATCTTTTAATTAAGGTTATTAATTTATCTTTGTAGTGAAATTACAGAATTATTAATGTGCGTTTACTAATTAGAT
Source organism: Papaver somniferum (assembly GCF_003573695.1). Lineage (NCBI taxonomy): Eukaryota > Viridiplantae > Streptophyta > Magnoliopsida > Ranunculales > Papaveraceae > Papaver > Papaver somniferum. The sequence goes on from NC_039368.1 coordinate 101,922,996, forward strand.
TTTCCGAGAGATTTCGATTGTTATTTTTGGACAGATCATTTCCAGGAATTATGAAAACCGAATCTGTGCATTTATGAATATCTTGAGAATATTTTCGGTTTTGGAAATTCCTTGGTGTCCAAACTTCCTTGTCTATAAATACACAAAGTTTGCCTTTCTAGCAAACTAATCCTTCGTAACAACAGACTTCCTATTTTGTCTTTGTTACTGGTGTAGCCGCCTATCGGAGAGGAGAGTAATCTAATTAGGTGAAATCTCTTACGGTCGCTCGTTTTAAAGTCTTCTTTGGGATTGAGAAGCTCTAGCGCGACCCGTTGGTGGGAAACTAGATAATTGCGGTTTATCATTGTTTTCGATTGATTTGATTGACTAACGGTGGTTGAAATCTTATTGCACCTAGTTTGTTTATTCTTGAGAATCTTCTCTTCTGATATAAGATTCACTCAAACTAGTTCAGAGTTTCGATAGGTATCTTTAGACTGTTGTTAGTTCTAAAGACGATCTTGTGATAATCCATTGTTAACAGACTTCTTTCTGTGCGTGATTGATCACAAGAGATTCAAGTGATTGTGTGCAGGTTTTTATTGAAGATTTAAGAAGATTTGAAAACAAAGAAGATATTGAAGATCTGACTTGGGTTTTATAATCTTTGGTGTGCACAATACTTTTTTGGGTAAAAGAGGATCCAATTAATAACCGGTTTATCCTTGTGGTAGATTGGATTGATTAATTGAGTAGATCGGCATCAACACAGTTCTTCGGATTAAAGGTGTTGTTGGCTTAATCTTAATCGATTACCTTTGGGTGATTGAACATAAGACATATCTAGACCCGACGAAGGAGTTTATGTTGAGATAAACGGAAGATCCTTTGTCCGACTCATATCACTTGGTTGAATAGAGTTGATACCAAACACATTTCTTGTTCCTTTACTGTTTGGAATACGAACCAAACGGATTGTTCCAAGTACGTGACTTATTCATAAGTCGGAGGCGTGGGAATACAGACGGATCTATGCGAACTATAGGGTTAGTTACTTGGTCTCAACTATACGAAGTTAAGTGTAATTCTGTGTAGCGGCTTAATCCTGAGAGTATTCAATTCTGGACTAGGTCTCGGGATTTTTATGCATTTGCGGTTTCCTCTTTAACAAAATCTTGTTGTGTCATTTACTTTTATTTTCCGCATTATAATTGTTTTATTATAATTAATGTAAATTACACAAAAGTTAATTCTTATTTACTTGATAAGAAATCCTATTGTGTTTGGTTAAGTTCGAACCTTTATATCAAGTAAACATACTTCGTTGTTGTATTGTCTCGATCTCGTATCCATAGACGATCACACGAAGTGTGAAACGATTAGTTGTATTGTCTCGACTCAGTCCATAGACAATCACTTTCAGAGAAAGGACTGATAGATAGGAATTTTTTTAGCTTGAGGTATATTTGGGTACCCTCGCCTTTTCATACTCCTTGTAAGATCTCGAAGAAAACTTTAGGAAATAAACTGGCTTGGGTAGCTTAACTGGTTAGAGCAAATGACTGAGAATCCCTGTGTCAGTGATTCAAATCCACTTCTAAGCACCAGACGAGATTAATTTCCTTAAGTTCTTGCAGGTTTAGAGATGAGATGTAGCACAGTCTGGTCAACACATCTTTTATTGGCATAAAGGTCTGTAGGTTCTAATCTTGTCACCTTGACTGTAGATGCTCTCCTTTTATTGGTGTTGCTAAATCAATACATGATAGTACTAAAATTTTGATTATAAAATATAAGTCATGTCAGTAGCAATATATATGATCACCAAGACTCTAATCCTGTAGTAAGTTTGTTCGCATATTAAGTCGAGTTTGGAAGAATTACAAGTCTGAACTCATTGATCCAAGCTTCCCGAAAAAGTAGGACCTTGGAGAGACTTAATCTACTTTGGTTGTGATTTTATGCTTAGAACGAGTTTGAATACCATTTAACGATTCATAACAACCTATAAGTGAAAGATATTCTAGTGAAAACACCTCATATATATCTCAATAAATGTTGTTAATACTTACAACAACCTCCAAGTGAAATGTTAACATTCACAACAACTTGTACGTGAAAGATATCCAAGCACAAAAACACCGACACATGTCTCTATTAAAGTTTTTAACACTTACAACGCCCCCTACGTGAAATTTTAACATTTACAACACCCCTCTACATGAAATGGAGAATAAATATAAATTAAAAACCTTTTTATTCCTTTCAAGCATTTATCGAACAATTGAGATGCATTTTTTTGGTGCGGAAACAAAGGAGTTTCAAATTCATTTTTTTTTCGATAAAGCAGAATAGATCAAGAAACCGGGTCAGGTAAGAATTCAGCTAACTAATCCAATCAAATATCTCTTCGAAAAATTTCAAAAATGTGAAAAAATACAAAACACGTGTAGAGAACTGGTCATTCTAGAAAGGCAACACTCCCCTTTTCTTTCATCTTCTAACCAATTTATTTTCCTAAAACTCTAGACTTCTAATCAGAACTACTTCTCCCGTGAAACCCTCGCGAGAACAAAGAAGAAAAGAAATTTTAAATACGGTGTATCCATTGATTGAAGCTAGTACAAATATTGGTGCTCAATTTGAGAAAAATTCAGGAAAATCTCGATTGTTGTTTGCTGAAATAATTGTAAGATGCAGGGTAAAATCTTTTAAATTGGATAAAATTTGAAACATACTGGTTAGCTCATCCATTTTTTGTTCTTATATGAAAAATTGGTGGCACTCAATTGTATTCGCAAGGAATCCAACTTATATATTGTGTAAGAAACTACAAAAATTGAAGCACTTCTTGAGAAGTTGGAGTAAAGAAATATGTGGGAAAGTGTTAGAAATGAAGTTGGAGTTAGCGACAAAACTGAATGAATTTACTAGAGGAATGTGGACCTTTACAACAACATCAATTCAGTGAGAGGGTAGAGATTAAACTATAACCAAAGAATATCAGTATTGACTATCAGATGAAACTATTTTCTCGGGTTTTCCCTATTTCCCATACCCATTTTCCTAGATCTCATTCCCATTAATTCTCATCCCAAATTATCTTTATTACCACCCAAATGAATTCTCGAAAATCCTAAATACTCCCTCTTGATTTTTTTCTTTTACCCATAAACTAAACTCCACCTCAACAATTAAACACTAAAAAACCTTAAGTTCAAAATCAGTTCTTCTTCTCCATCTCCACAAACCGACAATCCATTTTCTATTCCGTCCATTATATTTTGATCATTTAATTAACACTTTTATTTAGGTATTTAATACATTAAGTATTATTTCTTATCTTAGGAATGAAAAAGCTGAATACTTATTTCGGTTACTAAATTAGTTCAGTAAAATTAATATAATGATTCAATATGGTTCAATTATCATTTTGATATTTTTCTATATAGATTTTCAATAATATAATTTTCCACATTAATTTTTTACCTATTAATCATCGTCAAATAAAGTATATGTGTACTATAACAATTAAATAAAAATCTAACCTAGGATTTCAATTTGATGTTTTTTGGACAGTTTAATGTAAAAGGAAGACTAATGAAGAATAAGAGAAATAAAAGTGGTAACATTCATAATCAGAGTTAATTTAACTTTTGTAAGGGGTAACTAGGAAAAAAATAGAACTAAAAAGTGAGTTGACTTTAGAAACTGTGAGGGGGAAATAGGGAAAACCTTATCTAGAGCAAAAGCTCAATATTATGCCGAGGGAGATGATAATACTAGATACTTTCATGCTTTAACAAATGGGAAGAACGGAAAACATACAATCCATAAGCTGGTCATAAACAGAAAGGATAACTTCTGTCAACAAAATATAAAACAAGAATTTCAATATTCTTTTATTGATCTTTTTCGAGACAAACATTCATGGAGGCCACAACTTGGTGAAATAACAAGAATTCTGAGAAGAAGAAGATCTGGAGAGAAGCATCGCTAAAGATGAAGTTATTGCAAAAATAAAAGGTTTCAAAGATAACAAATCCCCGAGGCCATATGGGTACCTGATGAATTTTCACAAAGGCAGCGTGGGAAATAATAAGAAAAGAAGTGTTCGATGTTATTCAAGAGTTTTATGAATATGAAGAAATCAAATGGAGAGTTAATGTTTCATTCATAAGTCTTATTCCTAAAAAAATTTCAAAGTTATTTGCAGAAAGATCGAAGACGGTGACCTATCAATTAATTTAGAAAATCAATGAGCATTTGTGAAAGGGAAATAAATATTGGATTGAATTCTTATTGCTGGAAATTTGGTGGACGAAAGAATCAAATCAGGTGTTTCGGGTGTGTTACAATGTGATTTGGTGCACAATTGACCATGTTTTAGCTGCATATGGTTTTGGGTATAAATGGTGAAAGTGGATATCTTGGCTCGTCTCTTACGCACATCACTCTCTTTTAATCAACGGTATATCATCACGCAGATTCCAACCTCAAAATGCAAGCATCAAGTTGGGTCCCTCTCACCGTTCATGTTTATAATAGTATCCTAAATTCTCACAAAACCGATGAATAGAGATGTGTAGTTACACATGTTTAAAGGTTTTACCATTAATAATAACTGTTAGTTTCACACCTTCAATTTGTCGATTATATATTAGCATTCCTAGATGGAAGAGAATATGATATAAAAATATAGTTATCATATTGCAAGTATATGAATTTTTTAATGGTTTACAAATTAACATTAGAAAATTTGCAATATTTAGTATTAGGGCTTAAATAAAACTACAAGATATAGCAAACATTTTGGGTTGTCAAGTAGAAGTACCATCTCTGAAATATCTTGGACTGCCAACTAGTGATAGGTACAATTCGGTTGCAATAGGGAAGATATTATACAAAGGTTTTAAAAAAGACTGGCTCCATGGCGCAAAAATTACTATCAAAGGTAGTTATAATAGTTCTAATTAAGAATATACTATCTTCACTTACAATTTACTATATGTCCTTATATCATATGCATGCTACCATTAAGAAGAAATTAACTCAATTAATGAGATATTTTCTACGGGATCCATAAGAAATAAGAGGAAAATTTCATGGGTGGCATGGAAGAGAACTTGCAGAATAAAGGAGTATGATGGTATTGCTATTAAGTGATACATGTGTATCTTTATGTCTCCAGGAACTAGTGATCCTCAAGACGGATTGAGGATATAATTGTAATTTATGAGGGATTACTGATTTAAGGCAGTATTCCTACATAAGGAAAATATTCCTAGAAGGTTTGGGAAACCAAACTAAAGTAAAGAAGTATTCTTAGATAAGGAAATACTTCCTACATAAGGTAATATTCCTAGATAAGGAAATATACCTAGACAAGGAATTCTTTCTAGAAAAGGAATTATTCCTAGATAAAGAAATATACCTAAAAAAGGTATTATTCTTAGATAAGGAATTAGATTCCTAAGAGGTTTAGGAAACCGTTAAAGGTATAAATAGAGATGTTTAGCTCATAGCTAAGTCGCCAAGGTACAGAGATCAACACGTATCAAGTTGGTATCAGAGCAAGGTACATAGATCAACACGTATCAAGTTGGTATCAGAGCAAGTTCGTTTCTTATTATTCTGAATTCCTCCTCTATAATAATATTCGCCAAGGTACAGAGATCAACACGTATCAAGTTGGTATCAGAGCAAGTTCGTTTCTTTTAGGGAAGATTCTTGTGGTTTATGGTCTTCACTAGATCTCTCTACAAACATCTTGGTGAGTTACTCGAGAAGCAAGAAAACGTTTAAAGAACAAGAGAACCAAATATGGGAAAGTCAGTTGATGATCCTAAGAAAAGAGAACCACAAACTACGAAAGAGAAGGTGGATGCGCTACAGACAGACATGAAGTCTTATACACCCAAGTCGAAGACAAAGAAAAAGACTATGTTTTCATCTGGTGTTTTTGAAGAAAAGAACGAGGAAGAAGAAAAAGAACCACTCGAACAAGATTGCATTATGGATTGAACATTGACTAAGAAAAGAAGAGGAGTTATGGATACTTTTAAAATTAGACGTCAAGGTAAAGTTTCCGGCAAAGAGAGATGGTTCAGCAGGGTGAAAGGAACTCTTGGGTTCCTTAACTTCCAAATATAACTTTCACAGGAGTTCAAGTTCTTGAAGGGGGGCGCATGATACATATGTATCTTTATCTCTCCGGGAACTAGTGATCCTTAAGACGGATTGAGGATATAATTGTAATTTATGAGGGATTACTGATTTAAGGCAGTATTCCTACATAAGGAAAATATTTCTAGAAGGTTTGGGAAACCAAACCAAAGTAAGGAAGTATTCCTAGATAAGGAAATACTTTCTAGATAAGGTGATATTCCTAGATAAGGAAATATACCTAGACAAGGAATTCTTTCTAAACAAGGAATTATTTCTAGATAAAGAAATATACCTAGAAAATGTATTATTCTTAGATAAGGAATTAGATTCCTAAGAGGTTTGGGAAACCGCTAAAGCTATAAATAGAGATGTTTAACTCATAGCTAAGACATCTAGAGTGTGGTTTGTGATACAAACACACCTATATCAGAGAGAAAAGTTTGCGAGGCAATATTATTTATTGTAAAAGCAATCTTAGCAAAACAGTTTAAGGTTGATCCACTGTTTAGAGAGATTGTGAGCGTAATAAAGAGAGAATTGTAATAGTTTTCTTGTTCATAATCTAGAGAAGATATATTTCTTCGAATTTGGTTTCAAGTGTGTTCTGTTTTCTAGTTTTCGTCTATTATTATTCTGAATTCTGCCTCTATAATAATAGTCGCCAAGATACAGAGACAAATACATATCATTAAGAGTTTGAGACTCAAATATAGCGCGTTAATGGCGAAATGGACATGGAGATCCCATAATGAAAAGTATTATTTGTATAAGAGGGTTATTAAAAATAATATGGAAGGCTCGGAAGATGGTTTGTGGAGTCAGAGAGCCTACCAAACCACAAAGAAGGGGATTGTGGAAAGGAATACAAAAGCAGAAACACATAGTCGAGGAAATGTCTTCAACTAACATCGACAATGTATCCTCAATTATTATTTTGTAGTACAAATGAGAAGATGGATTGAAAATGAAAATTCAATTCCCAAAATCATACAGATTCTAACAATAAGAAAGCTATCATTAAGAATCAGATTTGTAGTGGTGTGTAGAAAATTGCATATAGAAGGTGTCCAATTTGAGTGGAAGTAACAGAGATTGTTGGTCTAATGTTGTTGGTAAGTGCTTGTTCAACTATAGTGAAAATTTGATAATTCCAAATGTAGTTGATAGTTAAATTTTTCGATAACTGGCTCAGCTCTTATAAATACAAAACCAATACCTCTTTCCATATAAAAGTGTATGATTAAGCATGTGCCCTTAAAGTTCAGTTCTTTGTGTGGACATCAATTCAAAATGCGATTCCTATAATAGATAATCTTAATAGAAGAGGATTTAACATATAAGAGAAGATGTGCTTCCTATATGCAGTTTGAATAAGAATTAGTCAACCATTTATTTCTCCGTAGTAAGTATTCATCCTCAATATGAAATTATTTTATGAAAGGTTATAATCAATTATTTGTATGGATAGAAATTCAAAATTCGATTCCTATAATAAATATTCTTATGGTGGGTTTGGATGCAGAATTTTCTAAAGGTGGAATATATGGATGGCGGAAATACAGTTTCCTTGATATGTTTGGTTGTCCAAATTCCTTCACGTTTCCCTCAGGATTTATAATTCCAAAAAATCCCCATATTGAACATTACCTCCCCCTCTAAGATTTGCTGGGAAACTTAGGAGGGATTTATGGACCAAAAAAAAAATTTAACCTTAAAAGTCATATTTTCTCCTTCTAAACAGTTTCCAAACTGTACATGGGATTTAAAACAAGGAAATTCTAAGAACTCCGGGAATTTTCACTTAGCTACCAAACACACAAGGAATTTTCATGATTCTCGGTATTTGTAATCACGTGGAATTATGTATCCTTTGGAATTGTGAATTATACAACCAAACACACCATAGTAGAAGAGGAGTTAGCGTACAAGAGAATATGTGTTGCCTATGTGCAGTTGAAGAAGATTCAATCAACCATTTCTTTGTCCTCTATAAGCAATTTCATCACTGTGAAAAGTTATGATCAGAGATAGGTGCAAACTGGTAACCTTAAGCAAGACCCATTATCATGAAAATTCAGAAGAGCAAGAGGTCTTGAGAGAAAATTACGGCCTTTTTATTCTTCGTTATTGTTTGAGTATATAGCAAACCTGGGATTTAAAATTTTGAGATATCGTATGAGATTCTCAGAGTTCAGGTAACCTTCTTATGCTATGCATCTAAGTTTACGTCTATATATCTTCCATGACTGTCTCTTTCATCTTTGTAATTTGATTCCCCTGAAAATTGGTTTCTGGTGTAACTTTATTTGATCCTCAATAACATACATTCACATTTACATTTATGAAATCCCTCCTGCCAGTTGATCAACCAGGGAACTTTTCCTTCGATATTAGATATAATTCTCAATTCAATATCGGAAGGAACATATAGCTGATTTCAGCTATTATGTGCTCATGATTCCCTTATGCGCAACTGGTCTGTCTATTTCGAGATCCTCCTATCGGGACCTTTAAACTCATGGATTAGTGTAGAATACAAATGAGTTTTGGGTGCAAACATACTGTTTGGTAAAATTACTCCTCAAGATATAGTTTGTTGCAAGTGTATTTTTTGTAAGTATATGATATCTGGGGTGGTTAGGAAATATGAGTGATTGTTTTGGTGAATCAATTAGATCGTTGTGGTCCTTGAGTACGTGTTTTTGGAATAATTTTTCTCGAACACTATTGCAGAGAAGATGAATGATATCTTGCGGACGTACTTGAATATGATATGTAATTCTATTCACAGAGCCGGTGTAATCGTGACAAACACAGTGAAGTTTTAGAGATTATGGCAAAAACGGCATAAAAAGGTACCTATCTCAAATTTTATATGGAATTTTACTGTTTTTAATCGACTGTTGTTCTTATGCTAAATTTTAGTTATCTTGCAGTCGTTGTAGTACCCGTGTTAGATGTCTTTAATTTTAAGGATATATATTTTTTAGTTTAATTTGTCATATTTTGCATGTTTTTTTTTATCTATTTGTCCGTGTTAGGACCCGGCACTGAAACTAGAGGATCCTATTACTAAAGATAGATAAATTGATCTTTCGATTGGCGATCAACCACCTTAACCCGTTGAGTTGTGGATTTGCCACCAAATTAAGCATAACAAATGAACAATTAATAGTATTGCTTCATTGATTGAATTAAACCCTAGAACAAACTATGTATTTGTATATAACATAACTTAGAAGCAAGTAAATAAATACAAACTAATTCCTAAGATAACTAATTGGTGTTGGTATCCCAACATCCCCAACAAATAAACAAGTGAACAACAACATACAAATGGAGGATATGCTTTGATTTCTGGTTTGTAAAGGGTGTGTGCAAATCTAAAGTAATTCATCTCGACATTGGTAAAGAAAAGATAGAAGGATACGTGATTACATAATCAAACCAGATGTCAATAGATTAGTAGTATTAGAGAACTTAAAGTACAAAACCCACAAAGGTATGAGCAAAGACACTGGACTAACTGTGTAATATAGTTTGAAAGAATCTCATAAGATCAAGACACAAGCAAGTAAAGAAATATAAACTAATTCCTAAAACAAATAATCTCTCCTAATTGGTGTTGGTATCCCAATAGTCCGTCAAAATTTGATCTACGAGAGATTGGATATCCTCTAGGATCAGATAAAGTGATCTAACTCATTGTTCGTAGCTTGGCTCTTCAGTAAAGTATAATGTTGGTCTACCATTTGTTGATTGTTTGTCGAACTCCAATGTAACCTAATTAAGAGATTACACAAATGATGATATGAATTAACCCTTATAAGGCTAATTACAATGTCAAAACTTTTTAAACATCACCTACTTAACAGTGTTACTCTTTTTGTATCAGTCAATTTGTATTCGTAGTTTGATATAGCTGGGAATTGTGGTGTCAGCTATATGTAGCTATTGGAATTTGGATTACAGGTCAACCTGGAAACTATACCTAACTGGGTAAAAAAGCATTTTAGACTTACTTAATCAAGAATATGACTGAGTTTGAATACCAGGCCTCCTTTTTTTCAAGATATACCTATTTTGGTACCAGATTGTATTGGCATTCTATTTGTTGGACTTCAAGCATTGTATTTCTTGTAGGATAGCATATATAAAGCTTTATGAGATGAACTTAAAGTATCTGTAGGTACTGACTTGGTTAAATCTAAGCTTACGCATTTCAAATTTAACGCTGGCCTTTTATCACCTCCTTCTTAAGTGGAGCAAGGACAGATTGAAAGTTTGAAGTTGTTAACGAAACTGAAACTGGAATGAGGTTAAGTCATTGGGTTTGATGATTTTGAAAATCGGTTGTTGTATCTCGGGATTTCCGATTTCTTTCCTGTATGTACAATATTGATCATACCCATTAGATAGTCTGGCTTTACACGTCTTGAATGATGAATTCCTTCGATGTGATAAGCAGTTCGGTGTAATATGTAGACCATTATGGGGGTTTATATTAAGATAACCAAAAATGATAAGGATGTAATTGTGAAAAATATTCTAAATCAATTTCATGATGCTGATATAATTTGTTCTTTCTTTTCTCACTCATTGTAGTACACAGTATCGTTCTCTGACCAAACCCTTCATCAAAATTTAATTTGATCGACAGAAAAAGTAAATCTATCTTCACATCTTTGATCCTAGATTGAACATCTCACTAAATCTATAATAAGAAGAGCATGCTATCATATTAGTCTTTTAATCATGCTTACGCTGGTTCTATGGGCATGGAAAACTCTGAAGTTTGCCATTTTTACACCCATTGTGGAGCTGGCTAACTTGCCACTTAGCAAACACGGTCATGTTCCTACCGAGCGGTCGAGACTGCGGTCGGTCAAGACTACAATGTCTGGTTTTTTTTACACCGTTAACGGCTTCTATAAGACCCGCCGGTCTAGTCTACACCGCTACGTAGAATCTGATCCAATGACCATAAATCTTCCTCCTACAATACCAAATTCCCCTTCCATTTTAACTCACACCTTCTTCCTATTTTCTTAAATTTTTTAATGGCTCAAAATATGTATATGGCTCAGTTCATAGAAGAGCAACATGCGGCCGAAAATAAAAAAGTTGAACTTCGAGCTAGTGTGCAAAATGAAATAAGAAGAGAAAATAGTTGGAGAGTTGCACAACAGCGCAAATTTAGCACATTAGAAGATGAATGCATCTGCAGGAATTATGTTCACTTCACTAATCATCCAATCGTTGATGGCCCATTACCGACGATTCAATTTTGGGGACGCATTTTACTGAAGGAGTGCTCGGTTCTCCACAATTTTGCGATTCCATTCGGTGTTGAATGCTCGGTTCTCCATAATTTCTAAGAATGTTAACAAGTATATTGGTATAATAAGGGAAGATGTTCTAAACATGAGAAGTGGTGAAACCCTGCTGGAGATTGATCAAAGATGTCGTACAAAGTGGGCTCCATGACAACAGAAATCAGTTCCGATATGCAAGTTGTTATGAAATCTTAAAAGTGTTGCCTGATGTAGTTTTGAAAGTGGTAGTAAAGTTCGTCCAACTCGGACTTGATAAGATTTGGTTCTAGACTTAAAATAAAAATAGAAAATATATATACAAAAGGTTTGTCACAATGTCGAGAGAGACTGAGACTCGGGATTCCACCAAATTCAATTCATGTGATTCAAATAATAATTACAATCAATTATAGATCAAATATTAAAAATATGGACTCTTATTCTTTGCCAAAAAGTAGATTTTTGAAAAGCAATGATTGTAAGTCAAAAGCATGATGTATCAAAAATACATAGACCAAGCATACACCATCAAACGAAATCATACCCATTCAATAAAAATCATAAATCGATTAAAAATCAATGCAAATAGTCATAAAAGAATTATTAGAATTACCACATGCGTGAAATAGGGCTTTCTCCGTTATCCCAGTGTTTGGGTTTATCTCCTCACATTAATCAATTGCTCAAAATACATGTTTATAGCCCAAAAGTTGATTAAAAGATGAAATAGTACAAAAGCAGTGAGTTTAAGACTGCCAGAAAGGGTCACAGAAGAACGATAAATTAAAAGTGCTGCTACGCTGTTGTTTTAAGACCGTCAGCCGCTGGTCGTTGTCACTGTTGAAGAACGACTGTCAGTGAGGGTCTGTTCTTCGTGTTCTTCAGCAGCAGAAAAATATTTTGATCAAACTCTGATTTCTTCTTCTATGGATCTCCTAAGGTTCCCAAACTTTCGACACCCCTTCTATATGACTCAACCAATCTATTTATATCAAAAAGGGCGATTAAATCTCTCCAAAATCATCTCGAAATCTCTTATTTCTTTTCTTGGCAGTTACGGCAATAATCTTTTCTCTAAATCGTTCCACGCGTTTCTGAGCTTTCCCGATTGTCTCAAACTCTTCCTTAGATAGATATGTATCTTTGGAAACATTTTTAGGTCTTTAGTCTCTCTAGAACTTCTAAAAATAATCTCAATAGGGTCCCGTGTATAACTGAACTTATGTTTTGCTCCAAATCGATTTCTAGCCCAATTCACTCCATTCCAGCGCCCATACAAAGCCTGTTATGCTTAATCACGTCCAGCCCAACAAATTCCAGCGATTGAATCTCTCTAAAACAGCCGAGAAATTCGAACCAAGTTTCGCTCGTTGCTGCCATTTTTTCCCGCCAATTTCAGTTTTTGAACGTGAAGGGGAAAGGTTACCCCTTATCCAGTGGTCGCCCCTTATCCGACTTCTGGAGTCCGTATAACACTTGTCCCTTGGGTGCGTTTAGTAATTTTTCTGGGATGTTTTCAACACTTTTCTCGGGGTTCCTCCGAGGCATTTCTGGGATGTCACTGGTACGTCTGCTACGGAGGTTCAAATGCCACGTTTTGAGCCAATTTCGCCGCAAAAGCTTATTTTTCCAAAAACACCTACAAAGAGATAAAATACCAAAATAAATACAAGAATGAGAACTATCACTATATAGAATCGAGACAAATTAGACACAAAAATGTGTCTATCAAATACCCCCAAACTTATTATTTGCTAGTCCTCGAGCAAAACTAAAATAGAAAACAAAATTTTAACTCACTGTCACAGGTATCGTCGATTGCATTTAGCGTATGCAATAAGCCTTTAAACCCCTAGGTGTCCCTAGTAGACGAGTTATAGTCTCGGGAGGGCTTACAAGAGATATACCCACAAAACCTTTACTCCAGACCCTAGCTATCTACGCAGAACCTTGGAAGGCACTAAAGAATCTCCGTGGTTGACATACTTATTGACTACAGGAAGAAGTACCCTGATGCGAAATTCCAATTGTTGTACACGAATTTGTACTCAAGCATACTAAAATTCATATAAAGTGACAGATCTCTACTCAGATAGTCGCACTATGGACATCAATATCCGGAGTCAAAACTAATCACATGGATAGATCAAGAAGATGGATATAGAGAAAAACATAGATGGTGTTGATGTTTACTAAGTGAACGGAGTTTCTCATATCTGTCTGAAGGCCTCTGCCAAAATCAACCTATCCTAATGGATTGAGATACTAGTCTGACTAATATCAACACACTGGCATATACAAGGGAACCAGTGGTCGATAACCTAACTCTAGGTCAACACAACTGGCATATACAAGGGTACCAGTGGTCGACTTTATTGAATTTATTCCTTTTGGTCAAATGGTATGGTCTCAATTTTTTTTTCTCTTTGTTTTCCTCTTTTTTTTTTTTTTTTTTT